>NW_005353498.1:585412-586945 GCF_000412655.1 Myotis brandtii | reverse complement strand
GGTCCTGCCCTCGGTGAAGCCCCTCTGCTTTACTAATTGGATCAGACGTGGAGCCAGAAAGGCCAATTGATTTCTGTCTCCCCGGATTTTGCAGGTGGGATTCAAGGGGGAGCCAGGACGATGGCGTCAGGTCCCTGAAACGGGAGCTCACGATGCCAACAGAAGCTTGAGGCAAGCTGGACTTCTGGGGAGGAGAAAGGAAGGGCCTCGCACAAAAGCTGACGTGCGGAGCAGATCCAGAGGGAGAGGGGATGAAAAGCTGCCCTGATTCCTGTGGCTTGCCTGTTTCCATGACAACCTGCTTCCTCCATAAAGACAGCATCGCAGTGGCCTGATGGCCCAAACCCTTTATTCCGGAACATTCCCCAGTCTATCGTAGTAGAGTCCATGCCAGGCCCCCACTCTGGGGCACCGGTGGCGAAATCTGGGGTATGGCCCCCTGGAGCTGGCTTTGGAGCGGCCCTGGATTCCCGAGCTCCTCCCGTGGCCTCCGCATAAAGCCCTGGTTGCTTAAGCGTTAGTGTGAATGGGATTCTGTTCCTGGCAAACCAACCAAGCAACAGACAAAAAGCCCCCTCGCTGATCCCCGCCCATCTTGCCTGATTTGTGGCAAACGATAAAGGTCGGAAAGAGAAAAATTGCCCCCAAAACAGAGAAGAGGCAAAATTGCACTGTCAAGCATTTCTGATGATGGGCTCGCGTGTTCCCGGCGGCTTTTGTCAAGGTAAAGCTCTATTGCCTGGTGTGTCTGCTAATTGGCCTCCATCCCCTCCTGGGGCCTATTGCCTGGTGTGTCTGCTAATTGGCCTCCATCCCTCCCTCCTGGGGCGGGAGCTCAGCTGGGCTGCTGGGTGCGTGAGATGAACACGCTTCTAGCTCCTGCTCGTTTTTTCTGACTCACTGTCCACACCTGGCATCTCTGAGCCACCCCTGCTGACCATCCTGACCCAGGTTCACCAGAGTTTGCAGCCCCAGAACTTTCTCTGGGCTGAGCAAACTTTGTTTCTTTAAACTCCGTAAACACACTAGAATTGGATTTTCCTGTTACAGTTTTGCTGACTCCCATGCCACAAGCCTATAATTAGATGTAGATACAGGCTTGAGGTTGAGTCTTCAGAGAAGTTTGCTTTTTAAAAAAATATGTATTTTTATTCCTTTCAGAGAGGAAGAGAGAGAGAGAAACATCAATGATGAGAGAGAATCATGGATCGGCTGCCTCCTGCACGCCCCCTACTGGGGATCCAGCCTGCAACCTGGGCATGTGCCCTGACTGGGAATTGAACCAGTGACCTCTTAGTTCATAAGTCGATGCTTAACCACTGCGCCACACCGGCTGGGCCAGAGAAGTTAGCTTTCAGAAGAATTTTTTTCTGAGATCTCCCGCACGTTGTTTAGTAATTAGAAAGGGGAACATTGTACCTTACAGTGGGGAAAAAAATTGGTGCCCAAGCATCATTCAGGTTTAACCTGGATGTGATCACAAGGAGACATCAGACCAAACAACAGGTGGAAAGACCTACAATCTCTTTACAA
>NW_005353498.1:581014-585208 GCF_000412655.1 Myotis brandtii | reverse complement strand
CACCCCCCGCCACAAGCTGTGCTCCCTGGACCAGCAGCATCGAAGGAGAGATACCCGAGTCCCAGGCCCTACCCCAGACCTCCTGTACCAGACCCATTATTCAAAAACAGGACCAGGATAGATATACCCATTAAAAATTGAGGAATGTATCCCTGGCTGGTTTGGCTCAGTGGATACAGCATCAGCCTGCAGACTGAAGGGTCCCAGGTTCGATTCCAGCCAAGGGCATATATAGGTTGTGGCTTGATCCCAGTCCTGGTAGGGTCATATGCGGGAGGCAACCAATCCATGTGTCTCTCTCACATTGATGTTTCTCTCTGTCTCTCCCTCTCCTTTCCACTCTCTCTAAAAAAAAAAATCAATGGAAAAAAATAGCCTCAGGTGAGGTGAGGATTAACAACAACAAAAAGTAAAAAAATAATTGAGGAATGTGGTCCATGCTCTTCGAAAGGGCAAAGACAGACAACAGAATGTTCCCGATTATAGGAGACCAAAGAGATGACAACCAAATGCAATGTGTGGTTCTGAATTGGCAGCTATAAAGGACATTCTGTGACAATTGGCAAGTTTTAACTACAAACTGTGTATTAAATATAATTGTGTCGGTGATACATTTCCTGTGTTTCATAATTGTCCTGTGGCAGCGTGGGGTTCTGGTTGTCCTTGTTCTTAGGAAATATGTAACATATTTAAGGGAAGAGAGGAATGATGCCTGTAATAAATTCTCAAATGGTTCAGGGGAAAACTATATGTGTATTTGTATGTGTATGTATATGTAGAAATAGATAGATATCGAGACAGATTAGATAGATAAATAAAAAGGGAGAATGATAGATAAATAGAACGGATTATAAATAAAAGAAAAATAGCTAGCTAGCTAGAGAAAAATAGATGATAGATCAGTAGAAAAAAATAGAAAGAAAGAAAAATGATAGATAGATAGATAGATAGATAGATAGGAGGAGGGTATGAAGGAAAACATTGGTAAATAAATAAGAGAGGGAGAGCCTGGCTGGCATGGCTCAGTGGTTGAGCGTCGACCTATGAACTAGGAGGTCACGGTTTGATTCAGGTCAGAGCACATGGCTGTATGTATATGTAGAAATAGATAGATATCGAGACAGATTAGATAGATAAATAAAAAGGGAGAATGATAGATAAATAGAAAGGATTATAAATAAAAGAAAAATAGCTAGCTAGCTAGAGAAAAATAGATGATAGATCAGTAGAAAAAAATAGAAAGAAAGAAAAATGATAGATAGATAGATAGATAGATAGATAGGAGGAGGGTATGAAGGAAAACATTGGTAAATAAATAAGAGAGGGAGAGCCTGGCCGGCATGGCTCAGTGGTTGAGCGTCGACCTATGAACTAGGAGGTCACATTTGATTCAGGTCAGGGCACGTGCCAGGGTTGCAGGCTTGATCCCCAGTGCAGGGCATGCAGGAGACAACCAATCAATGATTCTCTCTCATCACTGATGCTTCTATTTCTCTCTTCTTCTTCCTTCCTCTCTGAAATCAATAAACACATTTAAAAAAAGGAGAAAGAGAAGGAAAATGAGAGGGAGGGCGACAAAGCTAATGCGGCCAATCGGTGATTCTGTAGGAAGGGCGTTTGGCACCAGTTGCCAACTAGAGCCGATCCTGCCTGCAGGGGACACGTGGCAACGCCCGGGGACAGTTTTGGTTGCCGTGACAAGGATGGCATCTTGTGGGTGGAGGCAAGGGATGCTGTTTACCACCCTCCTGTGCACAGGAGGCCCCCACACACCGCAAAGAAGTATGTGCCCCAAACGTCAGTAGCGCCACGGCTGAGAAAACCCGATGTAGGGGAATTCTTCGCACGATGGGAGTTCTTCCATTAGTCTATAATTTGAAAGTATTTCAAAGTAAAATGTTTACAAAATAAATCTTATATTTCTGTCTGTGTAGAGACAGAAAGCAGATCAGCGGGTATCAGGAACCGGGGGAGGGAGGATGGGGAGGGGTTGCTAATGCAGTTGGGGTTTCCTTTGGGGGTGATGAAATGTTCTGGAGATGGACAGTGGTTGCTGAACACTGGGGATGTACAAAATGCCACTGAAATGTACACTTTATAATTTCTTTTTAAAAAATATTTTTAGAGCGAGAGGAAGAGGAGATGGAGAGAGAGAAACATTGATGTGAGAGTGAAGCATCAATTGGCTGCCTTCTGGGGATTGAGCCTTCAACCCTGGGCATGTGCCCTGACCAGGAATCGAACCAGCAACCTTTCAGTGCACAAGACAATACCTGACCAACTGAGCCACACTGGCCAGGGCGAAATGTACACTTTGTTCTTCTTCCTTCCTCTCTGAAATCAATAAACACACATTTAAAAAAAGGAGAAAGAGAAGGAAAACGAGAGGGAGGGAGACAGAGCTAATGGCCAATCGGTGATTCTGTAGGAAAGGCGTTTGGCACCAGTTGCCAACTAGAGCCGATTCTGCCTGCAGGGGACATGTGGCAACGCCCGGGGACAGTTTTGGTTGCCATGACAAGGATGGCATCTTTGGGTGGAGGCAAGGGATGCTGTTTACCACCCTCCTGTGCACAGGAGGCCCCCACACACCGCAAAGAAGAATGTGCCCCAAACGTCAGTAGCGCCATGGCTGAGAAAACCCGATGTAGGGGAATTCTTCGCACGATGGGGGCGGCACCCCAACCCCCCGATCGGCCCTGCCCTGTGCGTGACCTGGGGAGGTGGGGCAGGTACCTAGGTATTGGCCTGCCATCTGCCACCTGGGGAGCGGGCCTAAGCCAGCAGGTGGTTATCTCCCGAGGGGTCCCAGACTGTGAGAGGGCACAAGAGGAGCTGAGGGACACCCCCCCACCCGACCCCCTCGCCAGTGAACAAATTTTTGTGCACCGGGCCTCTAGTAGATAAAGAAAAAGGGAGAATGATAGATAAATAGAAATAAAAAATATTTTTAGAGCGAGAGGAAGAGGAGATGGAGAGAGAGAAACATTGATGTGAGAGTGAAGCATCAATTGGCTGCCTTCTGGGGATTGAGCCTTCAACCCTGGGCATGTGCCCTGACCAGGAATCGAACCAGCAACCTTTCTGACCAACTGAGCCACACTGGCCAGTGCGAAATGTACACTTTAAAAGAGTGAACTTGACGATACATGAATTATTGTGGGTGGAATAGTGTTTCCCCCAAATAAGCGTCAACCTGGAACCCGTGAATGGGACCTTATTTGACAACAGTCTTTGGGGATGTGATCAGGTTAAGATGAGGTCATCCTGGATGAGGTAGGCCCTCATCTAACGAGCAAGAAGAAGGAAATTCAGACAGAGAGACACGCACAGGGAGAGGCCAGGAGACAACAGACGCAGAGACTGGAGTGAAGCTGAAGAGCCCAGGGAAGGCCTAGGACAGATTCTCCTCTACACCTGAGCGCGGCCCTGCTGACACCTTGACTTCAGACTTCTGGACTCCAGCACTGTAAGAGAACAGAGTTCTCTCGTCCTAAGCCAGCCTCCCAGTTTGTGACTTGTTACAGCAGCCCTAGGAGATGACTGCATGCCTTGTATGTCAAGTTTGAAAAGAGGACCTGGGTTGCAGGTTTGATCCCCAGCTCTGTTCGGGGGCACTGTGTGGGAGGCAACCAACCAATGGATGTCTCTCTCTCTCTCTCTCTCTCTCTCTCTCAATCCCCCCCATTCCCTTCCACTTTCTCTAAAAAAAAAAAATCAATGGGAAAAGTATCCTTGGGTAAGGATTAATAAAAATAAATAAAATAGATTAATTAATTAAATAAAATAAAAAGAGTTAAACACGGAGAAAAAGGAACCCTTGTGCACTGTTGGTGGGATTGTAAATTGGTACAGCCACTATGGAAAACAGCATGGGGGTTCCTCAAAAAATTAAAAATAGAGCTGCCATATGGACCCAGCAATTCCACCTCCGGGTATTTATCTGAAGAAATCCAAAGCACTAATTGGAAAAGACATATGTGCCTCTATGCTCATTGCAGCATTATTTACAATAGCCAAGATATGGAAACAACCTAAATGTTCATCAATGAATGAATGGATAAAGAAGAGATGGTATCCTATATAATAAAAGTGCAGTATGCAAATTGTCCCTGCGACCAGGAGTTTGTCTGGGAGTTTGACCAGGGGGCGGGGCTGGCCGGGGGAAGGGAGGGCAGCCACTAGGGACCTGGC
>NW_005353498.1:576249-580387 GCF_000412655.1 Myotis brandtii | reverse complement strand
TGTAGATAGATAGATAGATAGATAGATAAATATTGGTATATCTATCTATATCTATATCTATATCTATATAGTGGAATATTACTCTGCCATAAAAAAGAATGAAATCTTGCCATTTGTGACAACCCGGATAACCTAGAGAGGGTTGTCTATTAAGTGAAATAAGTCAGACAACAACAAATACCGTATGATTTAACTTATATGTGGAATCTAAAACACTAAACAAATAAATATGCAAAACAAAACAGAAACAGACGCATAGATACAGAAACAAGCTGATGGTTACCAATGGGGAGGAGGATGGGGGTGGCTGGAAAAGAAACAATATATGATCTAGAACAAGGTAATATTGAAAATAATAATAATAATGAAGGTAAGATTAATATTATAAACTGTCATCAGACTCCCTCAGGTCTGTGCAAGGTTTTTGCTTGAGGTTTTCTGAGAATTTCCTTGTTTTCAAAAAAAACCTAAAAATTATTTTATGTGTAAAAAATAAGGCCAAAAGCACCTTTCCAAAAAATGCATTGCAACTGCCCTGGCCCGTGCGGCTCAGTTGGTTGGACATTGTCCCACACACTGAAAGCTTCCATCCCCGATCAGGGTACATACCTGGGTTGTGGGTTCAATCCCAGGTATGGGAGGCAACCTATCTCTCCCCCCTCCCCCTTCCTGTCTCTAAAATCAATACACACATGCTCGAGTGAGGATTTAAAACAAAAAAAGAAAGAACATGCATTGCAACTAATGTTTCTCAGCAATATGCATTATAGTATGAGTTGTATATTAGATAGCAACTTAGTACATTAAATCACATTTATTTTTAAGAGAGGAACTTTCATGTGGCATGTTTTGTATTTTTCTTGTACATGAGCTCTATTTACTGGCATAAAAAAATAAAACTAATCCAGGACTGTTTTTTTTAATGTGGAGAAAAAACAGAGACTTACCGGGAAGACACAATGTAGCCCAGCACTCGGGCCACCAGGAGCTGCCCGTGGGTCTGCTCCAGCCGGGCACACAGCTCGTGCAGCATGTCCTCAGCCGTGGAGGCCAGAGGGGCGGGCACGGTGAAGGACGCCCATTTCCGGGCCTCCTCAAAGGCCAGCCTCAGCTGCCCGGGGTGCCCGCACTCCGGGAGGCCGGCCCAGAGCAGATCCCTCTGCCCTGGGCTCAGCGTCCTCCTGGAGGCCGCCAGCAGGAGCCGGATCATCTCTTGCCCTTGGCTGCTGGAGAGGGGTCCCACCTCCCAGTAGGACTCTGGGTCCTTGATCGTCTGCTGCACGGCGTCTAAAACTCCCCGCTGCCCTGAGCAGGCCGAGAAGATGAGGTGGACCCTGGGGGGACACTTGGGAGGCAGCCAGGGGACCCTCCTCCCACGGTGGGCGGAGTCCACATCATCCACGGCGTCCAGCAGGATCACAAGGGACTCGAAGTTTCGGCAGGAGACGGTGTGCAGGAGGGTGTGGAAAAACTGGACCACCCTGCTGTGGGCCTCCAGGACCTGGGCGGGAGGCAGGGGCAGCCCGTAGGCCAGGCACACCTGGGAGCAGATGCTCCGGAGCAGGCTGCGGGCATCGCGGCTCATCTGTGATGTCCCCAGAAGCCGCAGGACGGTCACCGTCTTGCCGCCCAGCAGCCCCGGCATCTGCTCCGCCAGCTTGCACATCAGAGCCGTCTTCCCGATGCCTGGGGGTCCGAGAAGCACCAGGGGCGTGTGGGGGTGATTGTCACTCTGCCGGAGTCGCTGCCCCACCCGGGCCAGGAGCTCCTGGCGCCCACAGAAGGTCCTGGTGGCCTCGGCACTCAGCCCCAGGTGGTGGCGGATCTCCTGGTAGAGCCAGGCCAGTTCCTGCCGGCCCGCCTCCAGCTCCCGGAGGCGCTGGAGCACCTGGTGGTTAGCCCTGGCCACAAACTGCTCCCCCAGCTCCTGCAGGTACCGGGCGTGAGCCTTATTTTTGGGGTTCACCAGGTCTCGGCTCCACGGCAGGTGGTGGGCCTTGAGGACTCCCGGCTGCATGTCAGCGATGCGCCCCTTGAGGCTGCTGAGAAGGTTCTGGGCGTCTGTGTCCAGGCAGCCGTCTGCGAGCCGGTCCACCAGCTTCAGGGCACAGTCTTCCAGGATGTGTCTGTTCAGGTCCTGGATCTCCCTCAAGAAGACAGTGGCCCCCTGCTCCCCATCTGTCAAGCTCAGCAGACCCCGTTCTATCTCCCACTCGATGACTGCAGAAGTAGAGGAGAAGGGAAGAGTGTGTGTCATCCGCTGGCCTGAGTGGGGACACTGGGGAGACACATTTGGGAGGTGGGGGTAGTGGTTCTGAAGCTCAACATGCGCTGAGTGACATGGCATAACCTTAGACAAATGAATGCTCTCCAGTATGTCCCAATAAAACTTTACTCAAAAAAACGAACGGTGGGCTGGATTTGGTCCTCGGGCCATCCTGTGGCAGACCCTTGTCCCAGAGCAGGTAGCAGCCCTGATTCTCTCTCATCATTGATGTTTCTATCTCTCTTTCTCTCCTTCTCTGTTCCTCTCTGGAATCAAATAAAAATATTTTTAAAAAATAGATAAATAAATGAAAAGCAGATACCCAGGCTTGCTCTCTCGCACACGCTCCCCTGACCACCTTGCTGTGTGCCCCGTGGTTTGCCTCATCCACTCCAGGGCCAGAAAGTAATAAACTCCTTTTTCTTTAAAATAAAAATAAAAATAATAAAAAAAAAAGAATACATGGAACTTCTTTCTACTATTTTTTTTTGGCAACTTCCTGTGAATTTCAAAATAAAAAGTTTTTAGAAAAGAAAGCTGAGCAAGGTATCTGGAGAGTAACATGCCCGAGACGCCATTGCTGACATGCATTATGCTTTCTGCTACTTTCGAGGAGTTCCTATTTGTTCTTTCATGTGGGACTTCTTAACTGGCTAGGTTTGACATGCTGCTTAGAGCTCCAATGAGGTCATGGCTAGGACAAGACCGTTTAAACCCCACAATGACTCCATGACATACTAACTCTGACTAGTTCCATTTTATAGATGAGAAAACTGAGGCTATAAGCCTGCGAGAAGTCAATACAGCTGGAAAGGGGCCAGGCTGAGCTGTAAATCCAGCCCCATTTCAAAGCACAGATCCCAGATCCTGAGTATGGCTTTGATGGCAGACATGTCATGAAGGCAATTAGCATATTTAGCTCCATGTCATGGAGCAAACAATAGCGACATAGTAAGTGTTCAATAAACAGTAGCCATCAACATTAGTCACATCAACCGTGTATTCAAAATTGATCTGTCTTTCCTATCTTAGCCAAAGGACCAAGGTTAGCATCACCTGTGATGTCAGGTGGGCATCAAGTACCCGATACCCCTGATATGATGGCTTGGAGAGGGAACATCACCTCTGTGATCTTTCTCCCAGAAACCTATCACCCCAGTCTCATCACAAGAAAACACCAGACAAGCCCAGAGTGAGGGACATTCTACAAAACACCTACCAGTACTCCTCAAAGTGGTCAAGGTCATGAAAAAAAACAAGGGAAGACAGAAACTGTCACAGACAGAGAAGCCTAAGGACATGCCGACTAAACACAATGTGGGGCCCTGGATGGGGTCCGGGGACATAGAGGGATGTTAACGGGAAACTGAGGAAATCGGAAGGACGTCTGGAGTCTAGCTAATCATCGTGAACTGACGTTAAGTATCCGTGTCCGTTTCTCAGTCCCAGAAAATGGACTGCGATCACATAAGATGTTAACTTATCTGAGCAAAGAACATACGGGAACGCTGCACTATCTTTGTAGCTTTATAACCTTGTACTTTCCTGTTAATCTAAAATGACCCTCCCTTTGCCCAGCCGGCGTGGTTCAGTGGTTGAGCATCGACCTATGAACCAGAAGGTCACAGTTTGATTCACAAGGGAGCAGCTGATCAATGATTCTCTCTCATCATTGATGTTTCTCTCTCTCTCTCTCTCCCTTCCTCTCTAAAATCAATAAAAATACATTTTTAAAATTTTTTAAATGATCCTCTCTCCAAAAAGTTTATTTTTTAAAAGTAAATATGTCATTACTAGAATTAATATATATCTAATAGATAATAATTTATATATTTTAATAAAATTTAAATATTAATATAAATTACTATATTT
>NW_005353498.1:571241-574222 GCF_000412655.1 Myotis brandtii | reverse complement strand
GTGCACCGGGCCTCTAGTATATATATAAAACCCTAATATGCAAATAGACCGAACAGTGGAACAACTGAACAACTGGTTGCTATGACGTGTGTTGACCACCAGGGGGCACGTGCGGAACACGGCGGGCGTTGGCCGCAGCGGGATGGTGGAGCAGGTGAGTGGGGGTGTCAGACCAAGGCATCAGGGTGAGCCTCTGGTGGTTACTGAAAATTCTTTGCTCCCACGTGCCGCGGTCCCCACCCAGCACCCACCCAGCACTCGCACCTGCTGCTAGCGCCGGCCCCACTGGCACCCACTGCCAGCACTGGAGCCACTGCTTGCACCCACTGCTGGCACCCGGCACCAGCCCTGATCACTCGGTGCCATCAGCGGGTACAAGCGGCGGCTGCTGGCCCCAATCATCCCTGAGGGCTTCTCCACCACCCCCTGCTCCTTAGGGGTGATCAGGGCAGCAGCAGCCGCTCCCACCTGCTGACAGCACCAGCCCCGCTTGCACCCACTGATAGTCAGCAGGAGCGAGGGGGGCCAGGCGCCATCAGCGCGTGGAAGCAGCAACGGTGGAAGTGGGGCTGCTGGCAGACAGGGGGCAGGGGGCCACAGTGGGAGGGGCCGAGTTGGGGCATGGAGGATGGGCCGAGACCTGCCCCTGTGCCCACCACAGCCTCTTGGTCCACAGTTCCTTTCAAGGTGCACGAATTCGTGCACTGGGCCCCTAGTATACTGATAATATAAATTCATATATTGAATATGTAGATAAATGAATTCATATATTTCATAGTTTTAGTAATATAAATTCATATATTTAATAGTTTGAGTAACATAAATTCCTACATGGAATGTTTGGTGATATAAGTTGACATACTAATAACCCACAAACTGATGTATTACTAACCCACAAGCGATAAGAACCTGTTTCTTGCTGGCAGCAAGAGGTGGGGAAGGGACCTGATTATGCTGCATTTGTAGAAAAGTCTTTCTGATATCTGGAGTGGAGGATGACGTGGGTGGAGGGTGCGGGGAGAGGTGAGGGGCCGGCGGGAGCCGGTGATGGACTCAGCAGTCGCAGGGTCTGATCCTGCTCTCACCCTGGGCCAGATGAGACTCCTCCTTCCTGGGCCCATTTCCCCTCTGAGGCAGGTGCAGCAAGGCCAGAGCACTGAGCTCTCCGCAGGGTCTAACTTGGGCGTTCAGTTTTCCCAGGATTGTCCTGGGTTTGGCCCTAACAGTCCTGCATCCCCGGAGCCTCTTGGTCCAAGGCAAACAGGGATGATGGTTGTCTTAGAACATGTCCCCTAAAGCCAGGAGCCTCCCTGGGAGAAGCGATGGAGCCGGAGGAGGAGAGGAGAATCCTAAGAGACCAAGTCTTAACTGGAACACGGCTGAACTCTCCAGGGTCATCTGTAAAATGACCTTTCTGAGAACCGGGGAGCTAGGCTGGTTCGGCATTTATAGCAATGCGGACCCGTGGCATTTGGACAACACTCAATGAGTATTCTGAACACGTGGGCATTGCCCATGGGTCCCGGGGAGTCTCACTACCTCACCTGACCGTTGGTAGCGATGCCACTGCTCCTGGGTGATGAGGCCCAGCCTCCAGGCTTCCTGGGCTCCACAGCGCAGCACAGAGGTCAGGGTGGCCTCCTCCGGCGCATGGGTGTCCCTGGTGCCCAGGGCCTGCAGCACGTAGCTGGGGGGCACAGTGTTCTCGTCCCTCCGGAAGTGGTGAGCCACCAGCTCCAGGTCACCTGGCCTGGTGGTCAGCTGGGCCTTCAGTGCCTCCCACTCCTTCTCCTCGATCAGCGTGGGGACCGGACAGGGGCCGTACTGGTCACCTAGGAGGGCCTGGCAGAGAGAAGGTAAGAGAGACGGGCACGGGTTCAAATCTCGCTCTGGCACTTAGCTCTATGACCCTTGGTGAGGCACGCAGAGCTCCTAAAAATGTGTCTGGCTGTAGTGCGATGGTGAAAATCACATTAAGAAATGCAGGCAAAGATAGCACCTGTGTGTGGAGGTACCTGAGAGCACGGGAGGTACATTTGGAATCTGATCGAGCATCTTTTGCTTGGGAAGCCCTCTGTGGCAGTTGAATAGCAGCCCCCTCCCCCAAAGATACCTGGTTATAATCCCTGGACCCTGTGAATGTACCTTTAATCAAACAAGGTTGTGATGTTGATTTTATGTGTCAGTTTGACTGAGCTAAGGGATGCCCAGATAGCTGGTTAAACATGGTTTCTGGGTGTGCCTGTGAGGGTGTCTCTGGAAGAGTTAGCATTGGAAGTGGTGGACTGAGTAAAGTAGATGGTCCCCAGTGCTGGTGGGCCTCATCCAATCCACGAAGGGCCCCACAGAACAAAAAGGAGAAAGGGCAAACTTCCTCTCTGCTTGAGCTGAGATATCTGTCTGCTGTCGTTGGACATCGGTTCTCAGGTATTCAGACTTAGATGGGGATTTACACCATCAGCCCCTCAATTCTCAGGTGTCAACACAGGCTGAATTACACCACCGGCTTTCCTGGGTCTCCTGCTTGCAGATGACATATGTAGAACTCCTCGGCCTCCATAATCATATGAACCAATTCCTATAACAAATCTCCTCTTATCTATCTATCTATCTATCTATCTATCTATCTATCTATCTATCTATCTATTATCTATCTATCTATCTATCTATCTATCTATCTATCCCATTGGTTCTGTTTCTCTGGAGATCCCTCACTAATACCAGAGTCTTTGCTGATGCAATTAAGTTAGATGGGCCCTAAATGCAATCCTGAGAATCTATCTATACTAATAAAAGGGCAATGTGCTAATTAGACCGGGAGACCTTTCGGACGTCCTTTGGGACAAAGCCATGGTGGCGGGGCCGAGGCAGAGGTGGTTAGGGGCGATCAGGCCAGGAGGGGAGGGCAGTTGGGGGTGAGCAGGCCAGCAGTGGGGGGCAGTTGGGGGCAATCAGGCCAGCAGGGGCGGGGAGTTGTGGGC
>NW_005353498.1:569603-571141 GCF_000412655.1 Myotis brandtii | reverse complement strand
GATTTGGGGGACGGTTGGGGGCAAGCAGGCTGGCAGGCAGGTGAGTGGTTAGGAGCCAGCTGTCCCAGATTATAAGAGGGATGTTCGACTGCCGGTTTAGGCCCGATCCCACAGGGATCGGCAGTCGGACATCCCCTGAGGGGTCCCAGATTGGAGAGGGTGCAGGTCGGGCTGAGGGACACCCCCCTCCCATGCACAAATTTCGTGCACTGGGCCACTAGTGTATATATATATATACAAGCCTAAGCGACTGTCCAACAGTCTGACCATCCAACCGGTAGCTATGACACACAATGACCACCAGGGGGCAGACACTCTGACCAGTAGCTATAATGCACACTGACCACCAGGGGGGCAGGCGCTCAACGCAGGAGCTGCCAAGCTGTGGTGACTTGGCAGCCACAGTTCTCGGGTGACGCACCCAGAACCAGAGAGGAGGGAGCCCGATTCCGGGATGCATCACCCGAGAACCACCCTCTCGCAATCTGGGACCCTTTGGGGGATGTCGGAGAGCAGGTTTCAAGCCCGATCCCCGCAGGCCAGGCCGAGGGACCCCACCAGTGCACGAATCCATGCACCAGGCCTCTAGTCCAGCGGTCACCAACCTTTCGGACCTCCCGGACCACCAGTGAGGTTGGCGACCGCTGCTCTAGTTTTTAATAAGAGACAGGCAGAGGGAGATTTGACACAAACAAAAGTGGAAAAGATGATATGACAACAAAGCTAGAGATTGGAGTGATGCAACCACAAGCCAAGGATGCCTGGAGCCCCCAGGAGCTGGCAAAAATAAGAAAAAAGTTCTCCCTGAGAAATTTAGGCAGGCGCACAGCCCTGCTGACACCTTGGTTTCAGACTTCTGGCCTCCAGGCCACAAAAGAATAAATTCGGTTGTTTTAAGCCAACTGGTTTGTGGCCGTTTGTTGCAGCAGCCCCAGGACATTTGTGTTCCCTTCTTTGTACATAAGAGAAAAGGGCAGCTCCTCATATGTAGGCACTGGGTTGCCCCAGGAATAGGCACTGGGACAAGAGCTACAGGCTCCATGGGTTCTGCCCAAATCTCATGCCCTGAGGTGGCCCTGGCAGCAGGACTGTCTCCAACAGCAGCCGGGACCCGGGCGCAGTGAGGACTCACAAGTGCAGGAAGGATCCTGTCTTTATGCAGAATTTTGATATTTTGTTCCTTGGGGATTTTTTTTGGATCAATTTTGATTTTTTTAAAAAAAAGACTGCACTACACACCCCCTGCTGGGGATGTGCCCGCAACCAAGGTACATGCCCGGAGTCAAGCCTGGGACTCTTCAGTCTGCAGGCCGACGCTCTATCCACTGAGTCAAACTGGTTAGGGCAATCCTCAGTTTTTAAAGTAACTTTAGACTTTTCTTATTACCTGCCTTAATTTCTATAAATGGGTTCATTTGCATTTAAATTATAGACTACTTGACATAGATATAAAAAAAAGTCACCTTTCGCCCTGGCTGGTTTGGCTCAGTGGATGGAGCGTCGGCCTGCGGACTGAAGGGTCCCAGGTTCGATTCCGG
>NW_005353498.1:543386-569512 GCF_000412655.1 Myotis brandtii | reverse complement strand
GGCAGCTGATCTATGTTTCTCTCTCATCGATGTTTCTGGCTCTCTATTCCTCTCCCTTCCTCTCTGTAAAAAAATCAATAAAATATATATATTTTTTTAAAATCACCTTTCTAAGATCTGGCATTTTCTTTAAGTATTTTTTAGTTTGAAAATTTATTATTTTTTTGCCACAAAAATGTCTTTCTTAGAATAAAAAGCAGCATCTTTATACAAAAAGGTGATTTTGTTAAAAAATAAAAATAAAAAAAAGATTGCACTAAAATATTTGTCTTGATAACTACGATTTTTGGCATCTCTTTAAATTTTGTGCTGAAGGTGAGTGCCTCACTCCTCCCAGCTCTAATGCTCCCTGGAAAGCCCGAAGTCCTGCTTCCTCCTTGTTAGATGTGGAAACTGAGGCCCCAGAGAAGGTGCCAAATTGGAACAGGTCTGAGGTCATGGGGTTGGGGGGTTAGGGGGGCAGGTAATCAGGTCCCAACATGGAACCTCTGCGTTCTGAACACAAGCATTCCCCAAATATTTATTAAGCCAAGCCCATGACAGCTGCTCAAGAGACACCAGTGACCAGAACGGTCTAGGTCCTTGCCTTCCTGGACCTGGGAGTCCTAACAGGTGAGTCAGTCACCAATGTCAAAGTGCAGCTGATGCTAGGAATAAAGGATAAACATGTGGGCTGTAGAGTCAGGAAAATTCCCCCGAGGAAATGAGGCTTGAGCTGCAGAATAAGATCTGAGAAGGATGCACTGGACAGAGAGCCTGGCAAACAGCGAAAACAGCATGTGCAAAGGCCCTGTGGCAGGAAGTGCAGGCATGTACAAGCAGAGGAAACAGCATGTTCCAGTGCAGGAAAGCACCAATAAGAAGGGAGCAGTGGAGGGAGAAAAGGCCATGCTAAGGGCAAGATTTTGTAGGGTGTGGTGAGGGCCAACTATTTTGGTTCTGGTGCTGAGAACACTAGGAAACCCTCTCTCTGCCCCAACAGAGTCTGAGAAAGTGCATACTGGAATGCAAGAGAATTAGGTCTAGAACATAGGGCCCAGAGTCTTGAGTTTCCTCATGAAATAGAAGCAAGCACCCTTCCCCCTTCATTGGGTTGTTCCAGAATATCCCAGGGGTGTGCACCCCGGAAACCTGGATATGGAATCTGAGATGACAGGATGTTGAAGAGGACGCAGTTCTCCCAGGGCCTTCCCAATAGCTACAGCCTTGGAGGGACAAGGGAAGTTGAGAAAGGTGTCACCAGCAAACCACAGACCAGAGATCTTAGGAAGAAGACAGATGGTTAACATATTTTTTTAAATTAAATACTGCTCAGGTCTGTGGGACGGAAGCAACGGGGAGTGGGAAGAGCTGCAAAGAATGAGATCAAGGAGCTATCAGGAGCAACTGTCTGGAGACGCTGGAGCTTCTGGGGCCCCGAGAGACGCAGGGCCTTGAGGAGAAGCGCCCGGGGCGAGGTCCCCTGCCACGCCGCCTAATGAGTTATTTACCAGAGAGAAGCCTCTCCAAGGGCCCCCAGCACAGCTCAGCTTTCCATGGAGAGCCCCCCAAACCAGAGCCACCACAGGAGAACGAAGCTGTGACTCTGGGGCGACAGAGGGGAGGTGTCTGGTGCAGCAGAAAAGCAGGACGTGGGGAGAGGTCCTCCATCCGGTCGGCCCACAGAGCCCTTCTGGAAGGATTCGCGAGGTCCCTGGGCCGGTGGGGCCTGGGAGAAGCTCAGAGATCAGCCTCCGGTTCCCCGTGTCACCTGGAAACTGTGTTGTGCTTTTCACTGCCTTCCGTTCGGGTTGCAAAATCGAATCCCCCCTGGGGTTCTTTTTCTCCCCACCTCCCTTTTCCCTTTAATAATTTATTTTTCTTTTTTCTTTGAAACTTAACAAAATCATCAATCATTAGGCTCATTTGGAAGGCTCAAATGAGAAGACTGGGAAAACATTATTCGTGAAGGAGATATGCAAGCAAGACTATAGAGCTCTCCAGATGTTAGGTTGTATTTTGAAGCAACAATAATGAAAACAGAGTGGTTCAAAAGGTAACAACATCCAGTCACAAGATACGTAAGTCCTTGGGATGTAAGGTACAATGTGACGACTGGAGTGAACACTGCCACATGGGACATCTGAAAGCTGATCCTGAGAGTTCTCATTACAAGGGGAAAAAATCCTTCTCTTTTGCTTTCTTTATTGGTATCTATATGAAATGATGGATGTTAACGAAACTTACTGTAGTAATCACTTCGCTGTATATGTAAGTCAAGTCATTATGCTGTATACCTTAAACATATACAATGCTGTATATCAGTTACCCTATATAATCCTATATAATAAAGAGCTAATATGCAAATGGTCGTCACGACCTCACACCCTTGCACCCTTGCGTGGGGGCCGGGGTACCTGAGGCCAGGCTGGGGGCCCTGAGGCCATGCCCCCTGCCCGGCAGGGCTTGACAGGGGTGGGGCCAGCTGGGTCTGGGTCTCCCGCGAATTTGAGGCACCGCGGGTGGGTGGAGACTTAACGCTGAGTCCCGTGGCGTGCCCCAGACTCTGACAAGAGGGAGATTTTTGTATACGTTTTACTAATTTTCTTTCACCTCTGACACTTCTATTATAGAGAAAGGGCAAATAGCAATATTAAAATATTTCCTCTAATTAATTCCCTTTTAATGTGCACAAATCTTGTGCACTGGGCCACTAGTATCTCAATAAAGCTGGGGGGGGGCGAGAAAAGGAGACAAAAAGGTGGTGCCAACACACCCACAAAAGTATAGAGCATGCCGAAACCGGTTTGGCTCAGTGGATAGAGCGTCGGCCTGCGGATTGAAAGGTCCCGGGTTCGATTCCGGTCAAGGGCATATACCTTGGTTGCGGGCACATCCCCAGTAGGAGATGTGCAGGAGGCAGCTGATCGATGTTTCTCTCTCATTGATGTTTCTAACTCTCTATCTCTCTCCCTTCCTCTCTGTAAAAAAATCAATAAAATATATTTAAAAAAAAAAGTATAGAGCAAAAGAGTGAACCCAAGTGCCATCCTATATAATATAAGTGTAGTATGCAATTGTCCCCTCGACCGGGAGTTCGTCCGGGAGTTGACCAGGGGGCAGGGCCCGCCGGGGGAAGGCAGGGAGGCCCCGGCCCGCAGCCGGCAACCGCAAGGGACCCCACCAGTGCACGAATTTTATGCACTGGGTCTCTAGTTGTATAGACAAAACAATATATAACAAAGAAAGCTTCTCACACACCTTGTTTCTTGTAGGCAGGCCTGCTCTCTCAGGCAGCACTTTCTGCACCACAGGAAGTGTTCTCATCTGTGCTCTCCAATTACAGTGGCTCCTTGCCATCCCAGTGTGGGTAGGAGGGCTGAGGAAGTGAAATTTTACTTCTGCCTGATTTTAAATAATTTAAGTTTAAATCACCACATGTGGTTCATGTCTACCGCATGGGGCAGGCAATTCTAAGGCTAAACACACCTCACCTAGTTCTCTTTATTTCCCTGGAAAAGAGCTTTTAAAATGGGGCCATCCTCTCCTACATTCTACAATCTTCTCTCCAGGAGAGGTTCAGAGTATTTTTATTGTTATTGGTAGCTGCTCGAAGCTTCTTTGTGATTAAGGTGTATTGGGCAAAGATACTTTCTTGGCTTTTCCCCCTTTACTATTCTTCTTCTTTAATCCTCACTGGAGAACCTCACAGGTTCTTTGGGGTTTTTAGTTGGAGTTTATAAATGTTAAGGCATTTGTTTAGAAAAAATATTTTGTTTTTTTGTGGGTTTTTTTTTGTCTCTTTTATTCTCTATATTTATAAGATATTTTTAAACTTATTTATTTTATTAAACTGGTAAGGCATTTTCAGAGTTGGGATACTTTTCAATAATTATTTTAGTTTTTAGTTTTCTTTTTTAAAATCCTCACCCTAGGATATGTTTATTAATTTTAGAGAGAGAGGAAGGGGGGAGAGAGAGAGAGAGAGAGAGAGAGAGGAAGGGGGGAGAGAGAGAGAGAGCGTCTCCCAAATGTGCTCCAACCAGGGAGTAAACCCACAACCTTTTGGTGCATGGGACGATTTTCCAACCCACTGACCCACCCAGACAGGGCAGTTTGGGGCACTTTTTTCAATTAAAGGATGATTATAAGAAGTATTGTACACTGTTAGTGGGAATGCAGACTGGTGTAGCCACTGTGTAAAACAGGAGTTTCCTCAAAAATTAAAAACAAAATTCCCTTTTGACCCAGTGATCCCACTTCTAGGAATCTATCCTTGGCCATCAGAAACACCAATCAGAAAGAATGTATGCACCCCTGTGTTCATAGCAGCACAATGTACAATAGCTAAGACTTGGAACCAGCCTCCGCGATCATCAGCGGGTTAGTGGATAAAAAAAAGCTGTGGTACGTCTACACAATGGAATACTACTCAGCTGTTAAGAAAGAAAGAACTCTTACCATTTGCAACAGCACGGATGGACCTGGAGAGTATTATGGGAAGTGAAATAAGCCAGGCAGAGAAAGATAAGTATCATAGGATCTCACTCATATGTGGAATCTAATGAACAAAATAAACGGATGAACAAAACAGATCCAGAGACACAGAAGCATGGGACAGACTGTGGAATCTCAGAGGGAAGGCAGGGCATGTGGGTGGGTGGGAAGAGATCAACCAAAGAACTTGTATGCATGTATGCATCACCCATGGTCACAGACAATAGTGTGGTGAAGGCCCTGGGTGGGGGGGTGGAGACGGGTTAGAAGAGGTCAGTGGGGGAAGAAAAGGGGACATGTGTAATACTTTCAACAATAAAGACTTAAAATATAAATAAATAAAGTAGATGGGGTGGGAAAGCTCAAGGAAAATCCAGAGCCAATCCCAAGATCCCTTTGGACTTCAACACTCTGCTCTCTAACTTATGTGCTGCTTCCACTTGACTGTTAATGTCTGGATCTCAGCTAGCTCTGCAGAAAAAGTGCTGCGAACGATTAGCAATGTCTGCCACAGACAGGCTATGGAGAGAGGGTATGAGAGCAGAAATGATGCCTGGATTTGGCTGGGAATCAGAGGCCATATCCTGGTGCTAGAAAAGACGTAAGAGTGACCCCATCTCTCCCAAGAGACTCACAACAAAAGCCGGCCCTAGGGATGTTTTCCGACACCGATCCAGCTCCTCCAAGCAGAGTTCCGTGGTCATGTGGTCAGTGGCCTGTGCGTGCTGAATCCCCCACCTCAGATCGACGACCTGGAGATGACGAGAGTGGGTGCGTCAGGGACGTGTCAGGGTGGGTGACTTTTCAGTTGCCTTTGGCAAAGGCATAAAGTTTCTTTCAATAATTTTTGACAGTTTCTCCCCAAAGGGTGGGTGTCTGGATGAAAAGAACTTGACTGAATTCCCAGAGTAACCGTGAGAAAATATCAGGCAGATCCAGGTTGGGGGCATCCTCCCCGAGACTGCCAAGGTCATGAGCAACACGGGAAGGCCAAGGAGTCATCCCAAACTGGGGGAGACTGGGGAGACCTGACCACTAAATGCACCCGGGGTTCCCTGGGTGGGATCTGGGGCTTGAGACCAGAGAGGATGGGTGACATCCGGGTAACATCCGGAGGCTGGTTAATAACAATGAGCCAGCGTCCGCTTCTTCGTTGTACAAATGCACCTGATAATGTGACATGTTCACATTCAGGGAAAAACTGGGTGCAAGAAATATGGGAACTCTGAATCATATACAAGCTTCCTGTAAACCTCAATTCCCAAATAGAAGTTTACTTGAAAACATTAAAAAAAAATGTAAGACCCTGAGCATTTTCAAACTGTTTCTTTTAAAGCAAGGACGTGTCCACACTTGTTCGCAGAGCCTTCTCTGCGAAGGAGGGTGTTTCGTTTGGCCAAAATCAGATGCGGCCAAGTCGCCTTGGCAACCGCACGCTTGCGGGCCGTTTTTGCCTGCTAGCCAGAGGAGGGCCTCCGGCAGAAGGAAGGGCTCCATTCAAGGAGCGAGGCTGACCCCGTGAAAGGCTGGGATGAGGAAGCGGGGAGGATGGGACGCAGAATAGTCCCTGCCCCCTTAAATTATTTTGCCCCGAGGGAATAAATATTCCTAATGAACTACAGCCACCGGGTGAAGGGACCGCAGTACTGACTGTGACTGGAGGGAGGAAGGGAGAAAGAAAAAGCGGAGAACCTTCCCCCCGGGGAGAACCTTCCCCCTCTGGGCCACTGTCCCCCGTCTCTGACTGAGGATGTCCGCGGTGCGTGCTGCATAGCTAGCACCCGTGTAGGTATTAAGGGACGCACATCGGCGTTTCATCAGTTCTCAGCGTGTAGGTTTTCCTTTCCAGGGCCTCTGCCATGGAGCTGTGTCTCGTGCTCAACGGCAGGCAGTCGAATTTCCGGCACTGCTTCTTTCTTACTAATGTATCAATGAGCCCTGGCTGGCTTGGCTCAGTGGGTAGAGCATCGGCCTGTGGACTGAAGGGTCCCGAGTTCGAGTCCGGTCAAGGGCACGTGCCTGGATGGTGGGCTCGGTCCCCAGTAGGGGGCGTGCAGGAGGCAGCCGATTGATGATTCTCTCTCATCATTGATGTTTCCATCTCTTTCTCCCTCTCCCTTCCTCTCTGAAATCAATAAATAATATCTCTAATCTGCTATAATTATGTGGGTTACATATTGAATGACAGTGATTAATTACATTGTTAACTAACCTAGAACTACAAATACTGTTTGGCTATTTGTAATAGTATGCAAATTCAACCCCCCACTAGTATATCATTGAACATAGAGGATAAGGAGCAACCCAAGAAATCTTTAAATTCTTAACCTAAAACAAACTATTATCAGACTACCAAATACAATTACATTAGATTTAATTTTCTGCAGTTGAGTAATTTCTATTTGGTCTTTTTCCCCACACAGAGCTCCTAAAACCCTTGGAATTTTTAAGTGATGAGAGTGATAAAAGTGAAAGGAGCAAGGAGTTTTTTGTTATTCATAATAATTCCCTTTCATCCACACCTGAGTTTGTTAATAAGGTGACTTTTAGAAAATCCTTCAGAATGGGGGTCAATAGGAGAACCAAACTTGTGATAAGATGCTATCTGCATCCCCCTCTTCCCCACCTATGAGGAGAGAAGAGGGGCAAGAGATTGAGTTAATCACTAATAGCCAATGGTTTAGTCAATCATGCCTATGTAATAAAGCCTCCATAGAAAACCCCAGCTGAATGATTTGGTAGAGTTTGCTATTTATTTCTTCATCTGGCTGGTCATTTACATCCTTTAAAATATGCTTTTTTGTTTGTTTTTTGCCCAGCCAGTGTGGCTCAGTGGTAGAGTGTCAACCCATGAACAAGGAGGTCACAGATTTAAATTCCCAATCAGAGCACATGCTCAGTTTGCCAGCTCAACCCCCAGTAGGGGGTGTGCAGGAGGCAGCCGATCAATGATTCTCTCTCATCATTGATGTTTCTCTCTCTCCCTCTTTCTGAAATCAATAAGCACACATGCGCGCGCCTTTTAATAAATCAAAAATAGTGAGTAGAGAACATTTCTGAGTTTGGCGAGCTGTTCTAGCAAATTATCATACCCAAAAAGGAGGTTATGTGAACCTCCAATTATAGCCAGTTGTTCAAAAACACAGGTGACGACCTAGATTTGCAATTGCTGGCTGATGTGGGGGCCAGCCCTGTGGGACTGAGTGGGTGTTGAAGAACTGCCTGTTGTGTGAAACAAACAAAATAAATTTTGTGGCCAGAAGTGTTCTATGAGCAGTGCAGTAGAGAAAAACAGAAATGTTTTCCTTCCACTACATAAATAATAAAGATATTTGATAGATGGTGGTAGAAGTTTGACAATACTCAAAGTTTAGGGATACATGTCTCTCTACCACACAAAATCGCCAAGTTTTATTAAAAAAGAAAATGTGTATAAATATTATAAAGATCTAAAACAACTTAAACATAGTTCTGGAATGAGACTGTACTCACAAAACTTATGACTCTAATACTAGCATAATTATTCACTTTAGATCAGTTTTGCTTCATCTGGCATAATAATACAATATATAATTAAACATTACAATAATTCTCTCATTCTATAATGTACTCAGTTTCACTGTGAAAACTGAAGAAAGAATGAGATCCTCTATTCCAAATAGAGAGAAAATCTTAAAAATTTTATATCAAAGAAAAGTGCAGGCCAATATCCTTGATGAACATACATACAAAAATTTACAACAAAATATTATCAAAATAGATTCAACAATACATTAAAAGGACTATACACCATGACCAAGTGGGATTTATCCCAAGGATGTAAGGATGGCTCAACATCTGTAAATCAATCAAGAGGATACATCACATTAACAAAATAAAGGATAAAAACGATATGATCACCTCAAAAGATGCAGAAAAAGCATTTGACAAAATTCAAGCTCCTTTTATTATAAAACCTCTCAACAAAGTATAAAAGAAACATATCTCAACATAATAAACATTCTATATGGCAAAGCCACACCTAATATATTCAATGGTGAATAGCTAAAAGCTTTTCCTCTAATATCAGAAACAAGACAAGGTTGCCCACTATCACCACTTCTACTCAAAACAGTTTTGAAAGTCCTGGCCACAGCAATCAGACAAAAAGACAAAAAATAAAATAAAAGGCGAACCCTAACCCTAACCCGAACCCTAGCCCTAACCCTAACCCTAACTCTAACCCTAAAACTAACCCTAACCCTAATCCTAGCCCTAACCCTAACCCTAACCCGAACCCTAACCTTAAATAAATAAATAAATAAATAAATAAATAAATAAAATAAAAGGCCTCTCAAAGCCACTGGTACAAAGAAACTGCCCAGATCCTGCCACAGGAGCTGACCTCAATTCCAATCTTGTCGCACCCCCTCCCCTTCCCATGCCTGTTTCATAAATCCCACAGGTTATTTACATTTGTCCATAAAACATCAACTGGGAAGTTTCTTTAGACCTAGACACGGCTTAGGTCGGCAGCACAACAGCAAATGAGACGTATATAAATGATGCCGTGTGCCACAGCTGGCCCCTACTGGCTTGGGAGAGCGGATGGCTACCTCAGGAGTGCCACAGCTGGCCCCTACTGGCTTGGGAGAGCGGATGGCTAAATCCTCAGGAGTTAGGCTGTGAGCCAGTCGTTGGCACAGCCATTATGAAAAATTAAATGACCTGACCGTGCAATGGAATACATTATAGCAAAGGCTATAAGAGATCACAAGGACTCAAAAGTCATCACTTCCGAATCATCCGACCACATTTGGCTTTGAGCTCTGCTCGTGAGTTTGTTTACGGCTATTGCCTTTGTAGCAGGAAAATAGAGGATGGGGACCACTGCCCAGTTCTTCCCCACTCCGTGGTTCTGCAGTCACACTGGCAGCTTTGAAACTGACCATGGTGGAGGACTTACACCACAGAAATTGGCAGACAGTTCAAATCTGATGTTTTATGTGATTGTTGTTGTTTTACTTTAAAATTTTTGAAGAACAGGTTATTAAACCCTTGTCAGAACACCTCTCTATGCAGTTTTTGCCCTGGTGGAACTCATAGCCTAGTGGGGGAAGCCAGGCATTAAACAAACACATAAATTAAATAACTATAGCTTTTGGGGCCTAGGGCTTCATGGGTTCCAGGATCTGCTGGAACCCAGTGTGACTACAACGCACGGGTGAGGAGAGGATCCTATGAGATACAGTTGGGGAGGTGAGCAGTGCCGTCACGCAGGGCCACGGGAAGACCATGGCACTCAGCCTAGTGCATCGTGCATTCACCACAAATGTTAGTTGCCATATCGTTGCCACTCATAGCAACTCTATCAAGTCAGGCTCTCAGCCTGGATAATCAAAGCAGAAACAGAGGGTCTGGGATGCTCCCCTTTCCCTGTTCCCACATGGGTCACTGGCCGGGCTGATTCACGTCCCAGGTCTCTTAGGGGACACTGTGAGCCATGCCCATTGCCTGGCACCCCCAGGAGTGCCCCTGGCTTCTAAAACCCAAGCCCTGCCCTGCCCCTTACCTGAGACCGTGGAGCTGATGAAGATGGCCACACTGTTGGATGGAGGCTCTGGGAGGAGGCCTGCCTGACCCTGGAGAAGCCGCCGGCGGGTGCCTGGGCTGAGGGGGCCCGCGTTCATGCTGTCCACCCACCTGGATGATCTTTCCCCGGGGCGGGGACAGGATCTCAGACACCTCACACCAGTGGCCGAGTGGCCTTCCTGGGAGGCCAGCCAGGCAGGGCCATCGGGAGTGGGGTTTGTCTCTCTCACCCTCCAAGGCCCCCTTAGTGACCTGCAGCCCTGTCCCCTGCAGTGTCCCTGGGGAACTGAACCAACTGCTCCCCGCTGCTCTGCTTGGTCTGCTAACGCTAATGGCTAGACATTGGATTGTGATCTCTCAGCCAAGGTCCCTGGATGTTGGCTCCTCCAGGCACCAGAGCCTTTTGCCCCTCAACCAACCGGCTTCTCGCCCTAAGAGCTCAGCAGTCACCACAGCAACTGTGGTTTCTTGGCACTGGGGCCCAGGGACCAGCCAGCCTCTCAAACACCTGGGTCCCCCGGGGCTCCATGAAAGTTGAGCTTGGGCCCAGATGTGCAGAGGGAGGCTGTAGGATGCTGGGAGCTGTGTCAGCCCTGGCAGGGCAAGCCCAAAGGATGAACACTCAGAGGAACTCCCCACCTACCCGGTCCTGCGCTCACCATTACCTCCAACAAACGTCCAAGCACCTCGTGTACTATTTAAACCAGCAGTTCTCAACCGGGGACCATTCTTCTCCCCAGGGGACACTGGCAATGTCTGCAGACACTTTGGTTGTCATGACTGGGGAGGGGAGCTATTGGCATCTAGTGGGCGGAGCCCAGGGGTGTTGCTGTGCCTCCTGCAGGGCACAGGGCACAGACAGCACCACCACAGAAAATCCTCTGTCCCCTAATGTGAGCAGTGCGAGGTGGGAGGGCTGGGGGGAGGAATGGAGAAAGCAGCTTTAAATAAACTCATCAGATCTCCTTGCCTGCAGGAGGCCTGGGGCTGAAGCCAGCTGTCTTTGATAAGAAGGAAGATTAGCCCTAGCTGGTTTGTCTCAGTGGATAGAGCATCAGCCTGTGAACTGAAGGGTCCAGGGTTCAATTCTAGTCAAGGGCACATGCCCGGGTTGCGGGCTTGATCCCTAGTAGGGAGTGTGCAGGAGGCAGCCTAACAATGATTCTCTCTCATCATTGATGTTTCTCTCTCTCTCTCCCTCTACCTTCCTCTCTGAAATAAATAAAAAATATATTTAGTAAAAAAGAAGAAAGGAAATTAGCAAGTCTCCAGGGGCAGTTAGGACCCTGCCCACATCAAACTGATGAGCTCTTAGAAATAAGCAAAAAATTCCACTCCCAACAACATGGATAGACCTTGAGGGCATTGTGCTAAGTGAAATAAGTCAGACAGAGACAGACAAATAACTCTGTGATCTCGCTTACATGTAAACTCTAAAAGGGCCAAACTCAGAGACACAGAGAGTAGGGGAGGTGAAGGAAATGGACAGATGTTGGTCAAAGGTTACAAATTTCCAATTATGAGATGAATAAGTTCTATAAAAAAAATAAATAAATAAAAAACCACAAAAAAAAAGATGAATAAGTTCTGGAGATCTGACGTACAGGATGGCGATCATAGTTAACAACACTGTATGATATACTTGAAACTTGCTAAGAGAGTAGATCTTAAATCTCACCACACACAAAAAAAAGAAATGGTAACTATGTGATAAAGGCTTTAGATAACCTACGATGATAACCATTTTGTGACATATAAGTGCATCAAGTCCACACGCCGTACACTGCAAACTTAAACAATATCACATGTTGATTACATCACAATGAAGCGAGGAAAAAAATAATAAAAAGCACAGGCTGTATGGCCAGGGAGAGACCTTCTCGCGATCAGACCTTATTGAAAATGCCCTGGTGCTCTAAGTCCTGCCCACCCGCCTGTCAACATTAATAAACCGCAGACAGAAGGGAGCTATACCTCGACGTCCATGGGCCCAGCGGGAATGCTGTCTCCTCCACCGCCTTCCTGGAGGATTCAAGCAAGTGGCCCCTCTCCCAGGACATCAGCCGCATGGTCTGTGGAACGGGAGTGAGGACCACTCGGGGGCGGGCGAGGGTGAGGGCAGTGAGGCGCTCCCTCGGGTCAGCACAGGAGGAAGCACGATGTGCCTGGAAATCACGATGAATGCCAACTGAATGTGCACGGGCACTTGGGAGACGGTATGTCAAGCCCCCACTTTACCTGCGGGCACTCAAGAAATAGGAGCATCAGTTCAACCGAGTAGTTTGAGCTTTTTCATACCTCTTCCTTCTCTGCCTCAACTTCTCTTCCCTGCCTGGTCCATTCAGGAAAGACCCTGCTGTTCTGGGGCCCCCGAGTCCACCCTGGGTTTCAGGGATTCACTAAAAGGACTCACAGGATTCAGAAAAAGCTGTTTTACTCATAATTATGGTTTGTTGCAGTGAAAGGATACAGATTAAGAGAGAGTTTCAAGGCCTGGGTCAGAAGGGAAACTTACTTTTTATTATACAGATGCTCCTTGACTCAATGGTGGGGTTAAATCCCAATAAACCCATTATAAGTGGAAAATATTTTAAGTCAAAAGTGCACTTAACGCCACACTGTAGAGTATCTGTTGTCCACCCTCATGACCACATGGCTGACTGGGAGCTGGGCTCCCGGCCACTGCCCAGCACCATCAGAGAGTTTTGCCCCACATTTCGTTTTCCCAGGAAAAGGTCAACATTCAGAATTCAAAGCAGGATGTCTACTGAATGCATATCACTTTCCCACCATGGCAAAGCCAACAATTTCAAAGTCAAACCATCGCAAGTCAGGGACCATCTGCACAAGTTTGTACACAACCTAATGTTGGCCATTTAGAATATCTTGTTTTCATTTAAATGTTAGTAAATAACAGAAAGAATGCGTTCTTGGTCGTCTTTCAGAGCTCCAAAATGCCTCTTCTAAATAAGACAGCTTCACCTGTCTCTGTGATGTCCCCCTTCTTTTTGTGAATGTATGTTTTTTTATTATTATTTGTTTTTTTTTTGTTTTGTTTTTTTTTTTTTTTTGTCCCCTTTCTTTTGTAAATGTCTCATTGCTAAAACAAAGTGAGCTGAAAGGAGACCTTACGTGTAAGATTACGCCAACACTGGTTTCATGAAAAGATGAGCAGGCAGCTCCTGCTTGGCTCTGGGCGGTGATGAGGGCCTCTTGGAGGAAGCCGGGCACACGCTCAAGGGTACAGAGTGAAATGAGCCGAGGGAAGAGGCGTGTGGGCGGCCTCCGGGGAGGACGGAGCGTGAGCTTCTAATTGTCCGCTCCCACTGGAGTCGTGCGGACAGGGTTTAATTCTCATAGCGACGAGTGTGACAGCATGCACGGTGAACTGCAAACGGGGGAGCTCACCCAAGCCTGGGTGTCCCGGGTGTTTACTGGGTGTTGGTCATACAGACATGGCGGACCTCGGTCTTCAGCCCCTCCAGAGTCCAGTTCACACCGCCTGGCCCAGCGCCCCCGGTATACGTCAGAGTGTTAGCGTCGATTACCTGGCATATCCCAAAGCCCCCAAGTTAACAAAGACCCTTATCAGTCTGGTTATTTCCAGGGCTTTCAAGGGACACCTCGCAGGAGCTGGGCAAAGGCCAAAACGTTCCTGTGCAGGGTATGGACAAGGGTGAGTTAGTCCTTTGCTGCACCAACCTGATGAACGTTGTGATGCGGAGTTGACTGTCACTATTTTATGGATGAGGAAACAGGCTCAGAGTGAGAACTTTCTCATTAGCCTCGAAGCCCAGGGTCAGGGAGCAAATACTGCTATCCCTCTCCTCCAGGGACCTCCCGCCCCAGCTTGGCCATCCAGCCACCTTCCCACAATCCACCCAGACCCTCTGGTTTAGTCACACTCTGCTGACCTCTCCTAGGCCTCAGCTCTGGGCTCCAGTGTCTTCTAGGACAGTGGTCGGCAAACTCATTCGTCAACAGAGCCAAATACCAACAGTACAACGATTGAAGTTTCTTTTGAGAGCCAAATTTTTTAAACTTAAACTATATAGGTAGGCACATTGTTATTAACTTAATTAGGGTACTCCTAAGGCTTAGGAAGAGCCGCACTCAAGGGGCCAAAGAGCCGCATGTGGCTCGCGAGCCGCAGCTTGCCGACCACTCCAGGGCCTTATCGTAGCCCCCCTTCATCAGTCTCCTGACTTGGAACTTGCCTCCCTTGAAATCTCTGTTCCTTTTCCCATGTCCTGGGTCCCCAGTATGCCCCTTGGACGTGACCCCACTCCAGTGCAGGGTCACATTCCCTTGGTTACCATTATCGGATGTTCCCAGAAGGATTGGAAGGTTTTAACCTTGACACTCACACTAGGCTTTCTTTCCTTCCCTCTCGCCCAGACTTTTCCAATCTCAGCATGACTGACATTTGGGGATGGATCATCCTGTGCAGCGAGGGCTGTCCTGTGCACTGTAGCATGTGGACCAGCATCCTGGCTTCAACCCACTGGATTCCAGTAGCAGGACCCCTCTCCCAAAAAGGGGTGCTCAGTAAATAACTGTCACATCAACAGTAAATAGTAGGTGCTCAGTAAATAATGTTCACATTAGCAGACTCATCCACAACTATCCATCTTTCTCAACTCCCGTTTGCCACCGCAGACAACGAACGAAGCAGGACTGGCCTTTCTGGGAAGGACTTGCCACGACTGCCTTCTGGGTCTCCTCGGGGGCTCCAGCCTCTCTCACTCCTGCTGGTGGTGGAAGGCCAATTTGCAATCCTGTGTCAAGCAGCAAGGATGGACTGGCTTCCGGCAGTCAACCTAAAGAGACAAAACTCCTGGACTGCCCGGGACTTCCCAGGTATTAGCACTCACTCCTGCTGGTGGTGGAAGGCCAATTTGCAATCCTCTAGGGAAGTAGGTTGGAAAAGAATGTTTTTTGGGGCTCAAAAAAAGTTGTGACAATCAAAACTATCTCCAGCTCTGGCTGGGTGGCTTAGTTGGTTGGAACATCATCCTGTGCACCAAAAAGTTGTGGGTTTGATTCCCAGTGAAGGCACATACCTAGGTTTCAGGTTTGACCCCCAGGTCAGGGTGTATATGGGAGGCAATCAATTGGTATCTCTCTCTCTCTCTCTCTCCCCCCCTTCTCTCTAAAATCAATAAAAACATATCCTACAGTGAGATTAAAAAAACACAACAACTATCTCCAGACATTGCCAATGTTACGAGGCTCACTGTAATAACGCCTGGTTAAGATCCCTTGGCCTAACAGCTGATTTATTTTAACCTCAGGGCCTTTGCACGTGCCATGAACACCCCATTCTTCATCCTTTCATGCCTTTCACATTTCAGCTTAAATGCCACCTCCTGAGAGGCCCTCCTTTACCCTACCATTACTCAACGACCTCCCAAGTCCCTCTATTTTAATCCTCTGCACGGACTCACCACCAGCTGGTGTTTCTTCTTTGCTTGTTTGCTGGTCGTCTCTCCTGAGAGAATGTGACTTCCGCAAGTGAAGGGCCTTGTCAGTCAAGATTGGCGTGCCTGGAACATAGTAGGTGCTCAGTAAATGATGTTCACATCAGCGGGCTCATCCACAACTCCCCGTCTTTCTCAACTCCCGTTTGCCACCGCAGACAACGAAGCAGGACTGGCCTTTCTGGGAAGGACTTGCCACGACTGCCTTCTGGGTTCCCTCGGGGGCTCCAGCCTCCCTCTCACTCCTGCTGGTGGTGGAAGGCCAATTTGCAATCCTCCAGGGAAGGAGGTTGGAAAAGAAAGTTTTTTGGGGCTCAGCACTGATTGGAAGGCAAGCCCCTGGCAATCCTAGTCACTTTTGTCTTAGGTATTTCACAGGTCTCTCGCTGCCAATTCCCCCAGCAACTGGGATAATGAAAGAAATTATGTGGTTCTCAGGCCCTGGCTTAGCTGGGCACTGAGCCAGGCTTGGCAGTTAACTGTTGTGTGCCAGGCGAATATAGCCAACATGGCAGATGATTTTGTTGAGGGTCCGTGAGGTGTCAGCCGGTTGGCCTTTGGCATCGGCAGTCCACAGACAATCGGAGAGGCAGACATTGTGGTCCTGTACCACGGATGAAGAAATGAGGTCCAGAGAGAGAGACCCCTTGTGTGGGCCACTCTGAACTCGAGTCTTCTCAGCAACCTCCTGGGTTGGTCAGAGAATGAAATGCACATGTATAGCGAGCCGAGCGCTACTCTTGGGTCATGCAAAAGCCCAGAAAATGTTGGCCATGATTAACTACTATTATTACCAGACTCACTCAACAAGTGGAGGAGTCCGGAACCAACGCCTCCGATGTCCACGATCCAGCAAGTGTTAATAAAATCTAAGTCTCTAGAGCAAGGCTGCCCACCCTTGGCACTGCTGACATTTGGGGCCGGTTCATCCTCTGGGGTGGGGCCATCCTGTGCGCAGTGGGATGTTGAGCAGTGCCCCTGGCCTTCTCCTCCACTAGATGCCACCACTCCCAACATTGCTCCCTGTTCCCTGGGGGGCAGAGTCCCCACCTCCATCCCCTGGATGACAACCACTGCTCTGTCATGTTATATATTCATGTTACTATAATCATGTTGCTACATGTTGGGTAACTTTTTAACTTCAGGTGCAGCTATACATACTCTCCAATACTACTATGACCTGGGGACTTCAGTTAACTATCCTGGCTTACTCGTGATGGAAATCAGCTTCAGAGAAATTCAATAATTTGCCCAGGCTGAACGAGAGTCCAACCTATTTGTCGGCCATCTTGGGATCTATGGGTGTTAAAGAATTCTATGCAAAGCTTTTAAAGTGTGATAATGGTATTGTTAGGTTATAAAAGAATCTTTATCTTTTGGAGACACATAACAAAAATAGTTATAGAGTGATAAGGTATATAGAATGACTGAGATTTGCTTAGAAATAATCCCAGGTGGCAAGGAGCATGGGGTGAGGCTGGCTAGGGGGTGATGGCGATCAGGCTGGGACTGGGGGGCTCCTTATATGATTCTGCCTACTTTTGTGTATGAAATTCTCCATAGTCAAAGTGTAAAATATTCTTCCATCTGTGTTCTTAGGGAATGGTCATGAATATTTTGTGTTCAGTAGGTGCAGAGCCCAGGGGATTTCCATGCCTCTGCCACCCACAGACGCCCAAAGTTATCATCCCCACCTTACAGAGGAGAAATCCAGGCTAGGAGATGTTAATAAATGGAATCACAGTCTCAGTCTCCGAGGTGCCAGCGCGTAGCATGAGCAGGGTAGCAGCGCCCCCTGGGGGCCAGCACAGGAACTGTCACGTGAATGGGCAGAAGCTGCTGTAACCCCAGAATGGGGTAGGAGGGGGAGGCACCTGAGACACTGTCCTGGAACACAACATTGGGCGGGAGGGGGGGGGGGACGCCCCCCACAAACCCCAGCAATAAAGATAAATAATCTCTTTTCAATTTTTAAATTGTGGTAAAAGGATAAGTATTTTAATGCACTTTTTAAAAAATCCAAATCAATGAAGAAAAAATTCACAATAAATGAGATGTCACGATTTTAAATACAGCGAGGCAAGTGAGGGAATATGGAAACCAGGGCTGGAACCTGTTTTTATTTTTATTTTGTTCATCGTGGATTTTTTGCATTGATTGGATTTTTTAAAATATTACTTTAAAATACTATTTATCTGTGAATTAAAACCACAATGAGATACTACCACCTCATGCCCACTAGGATGGCTAGAGTAAAAAAAGTGGAAAATAACAAGTGGTGAGGATTGGAGGAATTGGAACCCTGTACCCTGCTGCTAGAAATGTAAAATGCAGCCGTCACTGTGGAGAACAGTCTGTCAGGTCCTTAAAAAGTTAAACACATGCCCAGCCAGTGTGGCTCAGTAGTTGAGCATCGACCCATGAACCAGGAGGTCACAGTACGATTCCAGTCAGGGCACATGCCCAGGTTTCGAGCTCCATCCCCATTAGGGGGCATGCAGGAGGCAGCCGGTCAATGATTCTCTCTCATCATTGATATTTCTATTTCTCTCTCCCTCTCCCTTCCTCTCTCTGAACTCAATAAAAACATATTAAAGAAAAAAACATCATGCTGAGTGAGAGAAGCCAGATGCAAAAGGCCACATGATGTGTGATTCCATCAATATGAAATGGCCAGTAAAGGCAAATCCATCAAGACAAAAAGTGGATCCGTGGTTGCCAGTGGCTGGGGGAAGGAGTTTGGGGAGTGACTTTAATGGGGATAGGGTCTCCTTTGGGGGTGATGAAATGTTCTGGAACTAGCTAATAGTGGTAGTTGCACAACAGTGTCAATGTACTAAGTGCCACTGTATTACATACTGAAAATGAATTAATTTTATGCTATGTGAATTTTTTTTTAAATCACAAAGGTCTTTATTAGAGGGATACAGGTGTTGGGGTCCAACACCAGCAGGTCCAGGGGTTCCCAAAGGTGTGGACAGAGTCAGCGAAGAAGGAATGACATGGAGACAGCGTTCAGTTGATCAGCAGCCTAGCCAGGTTCTCTAGCCAGGTTCTCTAGCCAGGTTCTAGCCAGGTTCTCCAGCCAGGTTCTGTCTGCTATGTGAATTTAACCTCAATTCTTAAAAATGTATTTAAATAGGAAAAAATTAGCTTGATCACTAGTTGTTTTTGGCACCCCCACCCCCACCCCCAGATGTCTTGCCGGAGGTGAGTGCCTCTCCCCAGTCCAGGCCCTGGTCCCACCTCCCGCTGGGTGTTGCCTCTATGATCACTCACAGTTTGCAGGCGGGGACACCAGGCCCATTGTTGTCTGTATTTTGAATTAACCACTTTAGTGTGGGTTAACTGAAGCCTCGTGCCAGCCCTGGTTGGTGACCACATTTAGCCGCCTGTGTCCCGGGCCGGTCTGTGCCCCATCCTGGACGTCTCTGGTTCATTTCCTCTCCCGATGCCTCGCACTGAACCGACCCTGGCAGGGTGCAGAGGACGGTCCTTTGGAAATCAACAGTTGGCGTCATTTTTGCCTGTGGTTCCTAAGGTTTTGGGGTCACAGACCACACGTTAACCTCCACAATAAAAGCTTTGGACCCTTTCCTGGAAAATGGCACGTGCACACAATATGCCTCTAATTCCTGTCCTTGGATTCCAACGGGGCCATTGAAGTCCAGGTTAAGACGCTCCAAATCAGACAAATACTTTGGGATTCAACCCTCTAAGGAACAACTGACAGCATAATTTGTATGTCTTTTCCCCCTGATTCATTTTATCGTGTTATTTTATAATTTACATACAATAAAACTGACTTCAGTGTGGGTTTTAGCTGAGTTTTGGGGCATCCACAGATTCATATAACCACCACCACCACATTTAGCTCTATCCTCCCAAAAGGCTCCGTCACGCTGCCTCCTTCATACTCACACCCCTCTTCACCCCCTGGCAACCACTGGTGTGTTCTCCGTCACGAAAAATCTGTGTATTGGAGAAAGTCCATGTATGGAATCCTACGGCGTGCAACCTTCTGAGAAAGGCTTATATCACTCAGAATAATGCTTTTCAGATTCCTCCAGATTGCCCCGTGTATTAAAAGTTCTCTCCAGCCCCACCAGTGTGGCTCAGTAGTTGAGCATTGACCCATGAATCAGGAAGTCACAGTTTTATTCCTGGTCAGGGCACATGCCAGAGTTTTGGGCTCAATCCCCAGTAGGGAGTGTGCAGCTAGTCAATGATTCCCTCTCATCATTGATGTTTCTATATCTCTCTCCCTCCCCCTTCCACTCTCTGAAATCAATAAAAACATACATATTTATAAAAGTTCTTTCCATCTCATGTAGCAGTCTGTCCATTCAGGATATTTGGGTGATGGATTAGTTTCCTGGGCATGCCATAACAAAGTACCACAAACTGAGGGGCTTAAAACAACACAGATGTGTTCTGTCATGGTTCTGGAAGGCGGAAGTCTGAAAAAGCTATACTTCCTCTGAAGCCTCTAGGAGGGCATCCTTCCTGGCCTCTTCTAGTTTCTGGTGATAGCTGTCAATCCTTGGCATGGAAATACATCACCCCAGTCTTTGCCTCCATCACCACATGGCCTTCTCCTCTTTATATACGAATTCAATGTTCCTCTTCTCATAAGGACAGCGGTCACATTGGATTAGGGCCCATCTCATGGCCTCAACTTAACTTGATGACATCTGCAAAGATTCTATTTCTTAAATAAGGTCACATTCATAGGTGCTGGACTTCAACATATCTTTTGGGGAGACACAATTCACCCCATAACTGGTGACTCCATGTCTTTTTTTTTTTTTTTTGCAGTTTTATAACTTTACTGGCCTGGTGCACGAATTCGTGCACATTGAAAGGAAATTAATTAAAAGAAATATTTTAATATCGATACTCGCCCTTTCTCTATAATAGAAATGTCAACCAAATTCATGATCGACAATGACAGATCAAAACACACACCTGCAATTGGCACCAGTGAGCTTTATATGTATCGTGCATGCTCGAATCAACCTAGCCTTTTATAGATACAGAATAAACTTGCTTAGTTAGAACTGCTTTCTGATTTAGCTAAACTTTTTCCAGCCCAGTGAAGCACCCCACCTTCTCTTTCAGGTAATTTCCAGCAACACAGCAGTAAATATCAACACGAAGCAGATTATTATTGTAGATCACCCAGGGAGAACAAAGGGTAAAATATTAAACTGCAGCAGTGTTTGATTATGTTCTGCGCAGTGAGAACACCTGAAGTCATTTTCAAGGTCCACCATTTCTTACTTCTTTTCAGTCGGGTCAAGTTTCTACGCTTTCTAAATCTCCGTTTTCTGGCTAATGAAAAGCAAATAGGATTCCACCGATTCTCCTCTCTACCTACTCCAGGACTTATGTGAGGATCAAATGAGTTGAGGCACGGGAAAACACTTCACAGATTTTGGTTAAAGTGTAAAATGTTTGCACCTGGCTATAAAGCAAGTCGTGTTCCTGGGCTGAAGAAACTGCAAGTAGGCTAGTCATCGCTAGGGAGAGGAAGCCGGGCGTTGCTACATTATGTCATTACCTGGATGGACACTTAGCATATTAGCCATATATATGTATATATATATTCAACAATCAGCAGTTAGTTCTCATCCACATGAACTACTTGTAGTTTTTTTTAAGTGGTGACAGGTATTTGGGTAACCAACGTATAGAGCAGCAGTTCTCAACCTGTGGGTCGCGACCCCTTTGGGGGTTGAATGACCCTTTCATTGGGGTCGCCTGAGACCATTGGAAAACACATATATAATTACATATTGTTTTGGATTAGTCATTATGCTTTAATTATGTTCAATTTGTAACAATGAAATTGGGGGTCACCACAACGTGAGAAACTGTATTAAAGGGTTGCGGCATTAGGAAGGTTGAGAACCACTGGTATAGAGCTTGTTTGATGAATCTTCATCCTCATTATGTATTGTGGACAACCACACCATATACCATATGGGACATTTCTTATTCCTTTAGCCCAGACAGCTTTGTTGAGCCTGGTATCAGTGTGCCCATCTTCTTTATGTCAAATTTCCGAATCTCTTTGAGTGCCCGAGGGTCACCCTTCTTGAAACCCACTCCATGAACATGTTTGTGAATGTTGATGGTGTGTTCTCCGGTCACTACCTCGTTGATGGCAAAACGGCCCTTCTTCTCCCCACCCTTCTTTGTGGGAGCCATCCTGCCGGTCCAGGTTGTAGAAAGTCCATGTCTTAATCTTTTTCATTACAAAATTGAAAGTACACATAAAGCCCTCCAACTGAGCCTTAAGCTCCATGAGCGTCTCTAGGGAAAGTACTTGAGAAACGCCGGAGTCCAGCCTGGCCTCTTCTCCAGGGAGCACCGTTTTTCTTGAAATGTCTGACAAACTATGGGTTAGACTTGGCTGTTTGGCAGAAATGTTCTCAAAAATGAATAAAATGAGCCTGTCACTTCAAAACAACTGCTGGTTATTGTTACCAAGAATAAAAGTCAAGCTTTCAAGATAAAAATCAGAATTTTGAATAACCTGTATCTACCACTGTGAGCTTGACTGCTTTCTGAGACTCAAAGGCTTGTCTGATTAGATGGGTAGTTCTATTAAAGAGTGTGACTCTCTGATACTGAATAATGAAATGTGGCAACCTCTGCATAACTCAGTGAACTAATGACTGATGCATGATGTTACAATCATTGGAGGGGTCCATTCAGACTGCAAGAGAGAGCAACAGATTTTTTTGTCAGTGAACTAATGACTGATGCATGATGTTACAATCATTGGAGGGGGTCCATTCAGAGTGCAAGAGAGAGCAACAGATTTTGTTTGTTTTCAAAGGTCCCTTTTTTGCTTTCCTCTCCTTTTCATTTCTTTTTTATAGAATTTATTGGGGTGGCATTGGTTAATAAAATTATTCAGGCAGACCAATAGGTTTTAACGGAACCAAGTGTAGTGGGTTGAATGGAGGCTGCTAAAATGATATGTTCATGTCCCAAGCCCCAGAACCAGTGAATGTGACCTTATTTGCAGAAAGTCTTTGCAGATGTTATTACTTTAGGGTTGTCCACATGAGATCATCCTGGATGACCAAGGTGGGCCCTAAACCCAATGACAAGTGTCCTTAGAAGAGAAGAAGAGAAGTCATGGACATAGAGGAGGAGACGGCTAGGTGACAATGGAGGCAGAGCAATTGGAGTGATGCGACCACCAGCTGGGGACTCCCCTGGAGCCACGGAAGCTGAAAGAGGCCCAGAAGGATCCTCCCCTAGAGAGCATGGCATGCGCAAATGCCCAGGGATGAGAGAGGACACGGCATGTTGTAGGGACTGCATATTGTTTGTAGAGGCTCCACATTAGATAAAGATATAAAATCTAGATATAAGGTATAAGAAATAACAAAATGAACATCCATACACCCATCACCTAGCAAACTTTTCCCATAAAGGACCAGAAAGTAAATATTTTCAGCTTTTCAAATCAGTGTCTGGCTCAGTTATTTAACTCTCTCATTATAGCTCAAAAGCAGCCATAGAAAATGCAGGAAGGAATGGGTGTGAATGTGTGCCAATAACACTATTCCCGAACACTGACATTCTAATTTCACCGAATTTTCTTTTTTAATGTTAAATCTCTCCCTCTCCCTTCCTCTCTTTCTAAAAAGTCAATGAAAACATATTTTAAAAAAGAGAAAATTGGGCTCATCATTCTTTTAGTTTGTGTGATGCTTTTACTGCATAAATATGTGTTCCAGAACAACATATTGTTAGGTCTGTATGTTTTTGGCTTTTATATAAAGGGGAACCATGCTGTAGGTATCCTGACACAACTTGCTTTTTGTACTCAAGGTTGTCCATGCTGTAGTTTGCTCATTTTCAATGCTGTATGGTATCCTATTGTATGACTACATCCCACGTTCAAAGGCTGTTAAATCGAGTTGTCTACCCATATCTTCAGAAAAAAATCACTTCTACTGTTGTGGTAAACAACCTGCTTCCCTATTTATAATGGTCTGGCCCTCTAGCAACTTCAGCGCGAAATTATAGCTAATTTGCCTACAAAGGTCAGGTGGTCATAATAATCTGGCCACTCAGTGTATAGAGCAATTTGTTCATTCTCCGTGTCAATGGGCATCATTGTTTCTAATGTTTGTTTGTTTTTTCATTATGTTAACGTAAAAAACCCATTGAAACCTGTAAAGAATTTTTTTGAGTTTATTTGAGCCAAACTTTCGGCATATGCCGGGAGCAGAACCTCAACAAATTGAGATAATGCTCCGGAGAATGGCGGGGTTACATGAAATTCATTGGTGATAGATTAAGGAGGAGGGATAAAGCAAAGCAGGGAAACCCCTGGGATTGGATAAAAAGTAAAATGATGGACACATACTTAGGTGGGTGCAGGATCAATTAACATGATGATGAAGGAATTTGTGGTATCTGTCCTGGTGCCCAGCACATTTGGTTGTGCCCCAGGGGCTCCAAAAAAAGGGAAGTCCCAAGTTACCCAGACATTTCAAGGGTATGTTATCATAGATGCAAAAAGACAGATAGGCTCAGTTAAGGTAAAGGTTGACCTTGTCAGTGAAGATACCGGCCTAGGACGTAACTGCCCACCATAACTGCTTTAGTTAAAGTTTAATTTCAGACCATCCTTTGTGGTTACTTTAGGTCTCTGAGTTTGCAAGACTGCCATGCAGGCCTCCCCTGAGCTTGTCAGGTCAGCACGTGGCCCCTTTCGCCCACAATTAGAAGATGCTGAAACATTCTGGAGGGCTTTGAAGCCAAAGTTGGAGGTGGTCAGACTGATGGATTAGAAGAGGGACCATCCCCAGCTCTTTGTTAGGTTCAGTTATGATGAGAAGCAGTGACTGTGGCTCAGATTGGAGCACAGATGGGGAAACTGAGGCTGGGGGTGGTTAGGTGACACCCACAGCCATGCCGTACTCATGGGTGTGGAAGGCAGATGGGCCCTAATGGTCTCTGCCTCCTGTTTTCCAAATATTCACGCCTCCCAGCTTATGTCCACACTGTGGTCTTCATCTGGAATATTCTCCAAGACATCTTCTAATCCTCCCTGTGTATTTCAAGGCTTAGACAAATCTCTCTCCTCCAAGAAGCCCTCCTTAACTCTCCACACCCCCTCTGAGCACCCCTAGCACTTCCCTCCCCTTCTCAGGCACCCCTTAACAGCCAAGGATAGGTCTTTACATCTCTGGTGCAGCCCCACCAAATATTCACGCCTCCCAGCTTATGTCCACACTGTGGTCTTCATCTGGAATATTCTCCAAGACATCTTCTAATCCTCCCTGTGTATTTCAAGGCTTAGACAAATCTCTCTCCTCCAAGAAGCCCTCCTTAACTCTCCACACCCCCTCTGAGCACGCCTGGCACTTCCTTCCCTCTCTCAGGCACCCCTTAACAGCCAAGGATAGGCCTTTGCATCTCTGTCTCCCTGGGGCACAGCCCCGGGACAGACACAGTAAGCCTCGGCAAGTGTTTGCTGAATGAATTCATGTCTACTCTGATCTCATAGACTCAATGTTTGTGTCCCCTCAAATTCCTATGTTAAAATCCTAACTCCCAACATGATAGTGTTTGGAGGTGGGCCTTTGGGAAGTGATGAGTGTTTGATTAGATCATGAGTGGGGCCCTCATGATGGGTGCTCTTATAAAATGAGGAGGTGATGAAAGATCTCTCTCTGCTCTCCCCCATGTGAGGTTACAAGGAGAACACAGTGATCAGCAAACCAGGAAGAGAACTCTCACCCGATACCGGATCTGCCGGTGCCTTGATCTTGAACTCCCCAACCTCCACAACTATGAGAAATGTCTGGTGTTTCAGCCACCGACCTGTGGTCATTTGTTCCAGCGGCCTGAAGGGACGAAGACACCTGACTGGTGATGGGCTGTTTTTAGAGAGGAAACATGGACACTTGAGGGGTGGTGAGATGCCCGTTTGTAATGTGGCACAGCATCAGATGCCGCTCTCTTGGCTTTACCTAGTTATTTGTCCGGCTCCTTTCTTCTATGAATCATCCTATATTTAGGGTTGAAAATGTGATAGGCAGTTAGATAGGCACAATCAGAGCAAGGACGCTGGGCCAGGTGCAGAGGCCACCAGTGTGGAAAGCCCCGGGCGCCTAGCAAATGACAACTAGGTTGGGGCCTCGTCCTCAGGGTGACATTTCCTCCCCTAGCATATTGCTGGTCATGCTTTGAACCCCTGACCTTTCCTCCCTAGAAATAACATCTAGGCCTCAGTTGTATTTCAGCTCCAGGCCCAGAAAAGCAACAAAACCAGACAAGTGACGCCACGGCTGACCTCAGGACCAGCTGCACTGAGTAATGACCCGCTGCCCTGACGCCGACCAATCAATCAGTGGAGACTCCAACCCTAAAAGGACACACCTTGAAAACTGCTGAATAGTCTACTGAGATCTTCCCCCTGGGACCTCTCCTAAAATCTCTGCCCTTCCCCTAGCTGGTTTGGCTCAGTGGATAGAGCGTCGGCCTGGGGACTGAAGGGTCCCGGGTTCGATTCCAGTCAAGGGCACATGCCCAGGTTGTGGGCCCGATCCCCAGTGGGGGCGT
>NW_005353498.1:541047-543211 GCF_000412655.1 Myotis brandtii | reverse complement strand
AGGCAGCCGATCAATGATTCTCATCATTGATGTTTCTATCTCTCTCTCCCTCTTCCTTCCTCTCTGAAATCAATAAAAATATATATATATTTTAAAATCTCTACCCTTAAAACCCTTAGGACTGAGAGTTATATACCCTCTCCCTCCTGGTATCACGCCTTTCCCTTCCCCCTCCCACTGGTGCGTCACTTTACCTTCATCACTTCTAAGCTCCAAGGGCCCTTCCTTTGCTTCTATAACTTGTTTCCTCAGCCCATTTCTTCTACAAAATACTTCTTCTACCTCTGTGATTTTCTAAATAAATATTCTCTTATAGTTTGAATTCTTTCCTGGCCAGAACTCAAGTACCGAGGTTGCTGAACCCAGGTCCGGTCTGACCCCACTGGTCTAACACCTGGTGCCATTTCCACCGCCGTCAACAAAAAGAACCTTAAAAATCATCCAGTCCGGCTCTGCGGGGCTCAGTGGTTGAGCGTCGACCTATAAACCAGGTTACGGTTCAATTCCGGTCAGGTTACATGCCCATTGTGGATTGTGCAGGAGGGAGCTGATTGGTGATTCTCTGTCATCATTGATGTTTCTGTCTCTCTCTCCCTCTCCCTTCCTCTCTGAAATCAATAAATTAAAAAAAAAAATCATCCAGTCCAGGGATTGGCAAACTTTTTCTACAAAACGCCACAATTAATATTTTCAGCTGTGCAGGCCAGACAGTCTCTGTTTTGATGACTCAACTCTACTGTTGTAGGTTGAAAGAAGCCACAGACAATATGTAAACAAATGAATATGGCTGTGTGCCAATAAAACTTTATTTACAAACACAGGTGGTGGGCTGGATTTGGCCCTCAGGCCATCGTTTACCTATCTATCATTGACCTAGTCCAAGATTTTCATTTGACAAGGAGGGGTTCACCCAGAGTCACTTGGCAAGTTAGGAGCAAAACCAGAACTCACTCTCAGGCCTGCCAACATCCTGCCTTTGTGCCTTCACTTTGATCTCTCAGTTGGCTTCTATGGGCTCAAATTAGGTGTTAATTTCCTCCACTAATTGAGCTGGGATTGTTCCAGATGCCTCCAGGCAGGCACCAACCAGAAAGTGCAAGGTAAACACAGTTATAACCACCCACATCTGCAGTAACTGTTGGATGGTGGCCTCTCACCTTTGCTGAGCACCTGTTCGGCGGCTGAGACTCTGTTAACCTCTGCCCACGTGTGTGTCTTTTGCTTCCCTAAAGAGACTCAGAGAAGTGAAGTGTAAAGGGAAAAACCTGAGTTTTGGAATAAGATTTTGTTTTTTAATTCTGTCCCACTATCAGCTCTCCAAGTTGCTTCTCCACTGAGCCTAATTTCCCTACCCCTCTCCCCATAAAATAACCCACCTCAAAGACATACTGTTTGTACAATACATGCTTATGTGCTTGGCAGGTTGCAAGCACTTAACAGAAATTTCTATGTTCAGTTGTGGTCTGGATTTGCTTATGAGGCATGGTGGGTACCTTCTAAGGTGGTCCCTGTGAATCCCCATGCCTGGTACCACGCCTTTGTATAACCCCTACCCTTGAGTGTAGGGGACCTGGGATTTGCTCCTAAGGAATAGAATACAACAAAAGTGATGGGATGTGGGTCCTCAAAAATTTAAATAAAGAATGAGCATACGATTCACAAATTTCACCTTTTGGTGTATATATATATTCCAAAGAACTGTACGGGTCTCAAATAGATACTTGCATACGCCACAGCATTATTCACAACATCTGAAAGGTAGAAGCAACCCAAGTGTCCACAGACAGGTGACGGGATAAATAAAATGCGTGTATTCACACAATGGAACATTATTCCGCCTTAAAAAGGAAGGAAATCTGACGCGTACTACAGCATGGGTGAACCTTGAGGACAGTATGCTGCGTGAAATACTCAGCCACAAAAGGACAAATACTGTGTGATTCCACTTGTATGAAGTTCCTAGAACAGTCAGATTCACAGAGACAGAAGTGGAAGGGTGGGTGCCAGGGGCTGAGGGAGGCAGGGGCGGGGTTAGTGTTTAATGTGTGGAGTTTCGGTTTTGCAAGATGATGAGTTCTGGAGCTGGGCGGTAGGGATGGTTGTGCAACAATGTGAATGTACTTCACACCACTGAACTGTGGACCCGTAGAAATGGTTACGATGG
>NW_005353498.1:524685-540308 GCF_000412655.1 Myotis brandtii | reverse complement strand
GTCAGCCTGCGGACTGAAAGGTCCCGGGTTCAATTCCGGCCAAGGGCACATGCCTGGGTTGCGGGCTCGATCCCCAGTAGGGAGCGTGCAGAAGGCAGCCAACCAATGATTCTCTCTCATCGTTGATATTTCTATCTCTTTCTCCTTCTCTCTTCCTCTGTTAAATCAATAAAGAAATATATTTTTTTAAAAAATGGAACTGACATTTGACCCAGTAATACCACTTCTAGGAATATATCCCAAGAAACCAGAAACACCAATCAGAAAGGATATATGCACCCCTATGTTCATAGCAGCACAATTTACAATAGCTAAGATTCAAGTGCCTATTCTGCTTTATCCTTTCTGTTTTAGATGAGAGTAGAATTCTTGGCGCATGGTTCTATGAGTTTTGATAAAGATATGGTTATGGATTCCCCACCACATCAAGATACAGAACAGTTCCATCAGCCTTCCCAAATGCCCCTGGCCCCTTCCCAGACCATCTCCCCTCCCACCCCCTGCCCCTGGCACCCACTGACCTGTTTTCTGTGCCTCTAACTTTGCCTTCCTAAAGTCCCTATAATGGGAGTGCACAGGACACAGGGAACCTGGCTTCTTTCACGTAGCAAATGCACTTGCGATTCTTCCACTTTGCTGTGTGTATCAGACGTTTCTTTCTTTTGCATCATGGAGTAGTATTTATTGTATGATGGGGTCATTGTATAATGTTCATCCACTCACCGGCTGATGGACATCTGGGATGCTTGCAGCTCTCGGTGATTATCATAATCAGCTTGCTTTAAACGTTTCTTGAGTGAACACGAGTCTGCGTTTCGCTTAGGAATGGGGTCGCTGTGTTATATGGTAAGTGATGTTTAATTCCATAGGAAACTGCCCAGCTGTTTTCCACCAGCACCATGTGAGTGTCCCAGTGGCTCCAGATCTCTAGCAGCACCTGGTATTGTGAGTTATTTTTACTTTATCCATTCTGAGCACTATTATATTCATCTGCTAGGGCTGCCAGAACAAAACCCTGAGTGGCTTAAACCACGGAAATGTGTTTTCTGACTCTTCTGGCAGCTAGAAGCCCGAGATCTAGGTGCTGGCAGGGTTGGTTTCTTCTGAGACCTCTCTCCACGGCCTGCAGACAACCCTCTTCTCTGTGTCCTCCCATGGTCTTCTCTCTGCGTGTGTCTGTGTCCTCGTCTCTTCATCTTATAAGGACACTAATCATATTGAATTAGGGTCCACCCTAAAGACCTCATTGTAACCTAATCACGTCTTTGAAGACCCTCCCTCTAAATATGGTTACAGTTCAAGGTACTAGAGCTTAGGACTTCAACATACTGTATAAATGTTGAGGGTAACATAATTCAGCCCATGACAGATATGCAGTGGCATTTCATTATGCTTTTAATGTGTATTTCTTGTGATTACCTGCCATCCATGTATTTTCTTTGAATTATCTGTTCAAATATTTTGCCTCATTTTAAGTGTGTGTGTTTTTCTTACTGAAGATTTTTTTACAGCTTGATTGAGATACCATAGACATACACTAAACTGTTCATGTTAGTAAGTATACATTTGATAAATTGTGAGGTATATAGACCCGTGAAGCCATTACCACAATTCAGGATAGTGAAGACATCCATCGCCCAGACCCCTTGTGCTTTTTTGCCATCCCTCCCACCCACATCTCCCCAAGCACCCATTAATCAGCTTTCTATTTCTAGAATTTTATATAAAGGGACTCAGACAATGTGCATTATTTTGGGGTGACTTTTATTTACCCACCACAATGCATATGAAGCTCATTCATGCTGTTGCATTTCGTTCCTTTTTATTGCTGAGCAGTATTCCATTGGATGGGGCAATTATTTATCCATTCACCTTTTTTGGGCATTTGTTTGTTCCAAGTTTGGGGCTATTATTAACAAAATCCTGGTACACTGCTGGTGGGAATGCAGACTGGTGCAGCCACTGTGAAAAACAGTATGGAGTTTCCTCAAATTAAAAATCTAACTGCCATTTGACCCAGCGATCCCACTTCTGGGAATATATCCTAAGAATCCCAAAACACCAATCAGAAAGAATATATGCACCCCTATGTTCATAGCAGTGTTATTTACAATAGCTAAGAGTGCCCATCAGTAGCTGAGTGGATAAGAAAGCTGTGGTACATTTCCACAAAAGAATACTATGTGGCTATAAAAAAGAAGGATCTTTCACTCTTTGCAACAGCATGGAGGGACCTGGAGAGTATTATGCTAAGTGAAATAAGCCAGTCATAGAAAGACAAATATCACATGATCTCACTTATATGTGGAATCTAGTGAACAAAATAAACTGATGAACAAAATAGGTCCAGAGACATGGATGCATGGAACAGACTGACAGCTCTCAGAGGGAATGGGGTGGGAGGGATGGGAAGAGATTAACCAAAGAACATACTGGTATGTGCATATATGGATAGCCCATGGACATAAACAATAGTGTGAGGGAGGCCTTGGGTGGGGCAGGGATTGGGTGGAGGGGGGCAAAGAGAAAAATGGGGGACATCTGTAATACTGTCAACAATTTTTTTAAAAGCTGCTATGAACTTTCATGTACATGTCTTTGTGTGGACACACTTTCATTTCTCTTGGGCAAATACTCAAGAGTGCGATGCTGGGTGATATGATAAGTGCACTTTTAACTTTTTAAGAAACTGCCAAGCTGCCTTCCAAAAGGGCTACACCACGCATGTCAAACTCCCGGCCTGCATGCGGCCCACAACAAATATTTTTGCGGCCCAGCCAATATAACGGTATGTAAGAAACGTTTTAATAAAAATTTCATAAGTTGATTTTTACAATATCCTGTTATACATAATTATGAATAACGAACTACAACGTTCACTAATGACTGATTACTATAATCGTGTTGCATTCATTTCCCTTACGTGCCTTACACACAGACGCACCCTTTCTCTCCACTAATACTAGCAGTGAATATTTTAGCAGCCGATTGCCACGTCATTAGTCTTGTACTGACTTGTTTGGTGTGCACAACAGGAAATATTTTGCTTTCGGAGAACAAGAAAAATAGGTTTATTTGAGTTACGCTTATTAATTTGTGCAGTTATTTAGTGTCTGGTAAGTTCATGTTCAAGAAAAAATATTAATTTTTATTAAAATGTTCTATTATTTTATGTTAATGGTTACTTGTTTATTTCAGCCCTTTGTATTCAGCATGTCTCTATCGAAATAAACCTACGTTTCTATGAAAATTGAAGCTTTTGTTTTTTTGCGGCCCACATAAACTTAAACCTTGTTTATTTGGCCCGTGTTAGCCTCTGAGTTTGACATGCTTGGGCTACACTGTCTGCAGTGTATGAGAGTCCCAGTTGCTCCACATCCTCCCCAGCACTTAGCATGGTCAGTCTTTTTATTTGTAGCCATCCTCACGAGTGTGAAGTGGTACCTTCCCACCAATTTTTCTGATGGCCACGGATGTTGCGTGTCTCTTCGTGTGCTTATTTCTATATTCTTTATGGCAAAGTGTCCATGCAAGTCCTTTGCTCATTTTAAAATTGGGCTGTTTCCCTGTATTTGAGTTTTGAGAATTCTTTATATATTCCGGATACAATTCTTTATCAGATATGTAATTTTCAAAGATTTCCTCCCAGTCTGTGGCTTGTCTTTTTCTATTAACAGAATCTTGCACAGACTCTTAGCTGCAAATCCCAAACACTCCAATGAATCCCACCTGTCTTTGAAGGACAATGATAATTATCACCCCCTTTTCCCAAGAAGCAAACAGGCTTAGAAAAGGGGAGGCCCCATGACCTGTTGGTGGCAGAGCGAAAATTTGAACCCAGACCTCACCCACCCACTACTTCCCACTGGTAGTCAAGGGCTGCCATGAGCCTCCTTCCCCAGGAAACTCTGAGCATCTCTAAGAAAAAAGCAGGGCCCTAGCCGGCGTGGCTCAGTGGACAGAGCGTCGGCCTACGGACTGAAGGGTCACAGGTTAGATTCTGGTCAAGGGCATATGCCTGGGTTGTGGGCTTGATCCCCAGTGGGGGGTGTGCAGGAGGCAGCCAATCAATGATTTTCTCTCATCATTGATGTTTTTTATCTCTCTCTCCCTCTCCTTCTCTGAAATCAATAAAAATATATTTTTTAAATTTAATAAAAAGAAAAAAGTAGGAATGAATCAGATAAGCCAACAGGGTTCTCTCACAACAGATTTATTTGCTGAACCTTCGTGCTGAGCCTTGATGGACGTGCAAGAGGATGAATTCAGGGCCTTACAGTCTTAGGACCCACTCAGCTCCCAGGTATCACCAGATCAAGGCACTTTCCCAGCAGCTGGGCAACACCTGGGACCCCAATAACTCCAAGACAATCTCGAAGCAGCTGCAGGCTGATGCCCTGAGCACATTCTGAGCACCCATGTGCAGAGGGCAGCCTCTGCTGGCCTGGTCTGGGCCCAAACTCCCACCCGTGACTGGCCATACTCAATCTACCCACCTCTATCAGGCATCCTGGTGACCTAGGATTAGATGAAGGCAGCTGGGAGGGGCCTTCAGCTACCATCCTCCTTATTCACCCAGAAGCAAGTTCCCAGCCTGTCCCAGAGTAGGCGGAAACATGTTTGTTGAGTGACTAAATGAGCAGCAATGAGCCAGCGTGAGGAAGGCCTGATGCTTCCAGGGCCCAACAGCGAGTGCTTGGAGCCCCCTGGACATAGCTGGACCCTGGAGCCCCCGCTCAGCCAGCTGTCTTTCTTTGGTTTAGGGGTAGCCCGAAGCCAAGGATCAGAACAAGCCTTTCCCACCCTCCCAAGTTCTCAAGTCTGGCCTAGATGTGTCTACTGAAGGCCTCCTTCCTGCCAGGTAACTTGTGGGGGTCTCCAACCCACAGACACAAACGATCTAAAGCACAAAGCAGTTCTCAAGCACAGGGAACACCCGCCATGGCTCTCCTGCTGACTGCACGGTGCTTCTGAGCACACGAGGCTGGTTCATGTCCAGCCTCACATCAGCTCTTGTGCAGAGGAGGGCCAGGGGACCCCATTGCACAGATGCGGAGCGCAAGGCTCAGAGAAGGAGGCCTCTTGCCCAGGGACGCCCAGGAGTCAGCAAGATGTGGGAATCACAGCAGCTGTCTCTCAGGAGGTAATCAGGAATCATCCATCAAATAAATGTCTCAATAATGCTTGAAATACAGTCAAAACATAACTTTAGAAGGAAATAATAGAGCCAAGAACATAACTGCCGTGTTTCTGGCTGGAGCCACTGCCATGATTCTGTGCCCCCTCCCCCCCAAATCTGGCTCAACAGGGGTTCCACAGAGAGAAACCCCATTCCTACAAACGCCCTTTACCCCATATCTCCTCTAACCCCTCACATCAGCCCCAGAGGGTGGGCTAAAGGCCCCAGTTTGCAGACAGGGAAGGTGAGGCCTGGAGAGGGGACAATTGAGCCCAAGACACCTCCCCCACCCCTGACTCTGAAGGTTCTGGGTCTTCCCCCCAGCACCCCACAAGCCCTGTGGGCCACTCCCTAATCTGCCTTCTTGGTTTTCTTCTTCCTGGAGCCCTCACTCAGCTCCTCCTTGGACTTGGTGGCCATGGCGGAGTGCGGGGAGCCGGGCCCACTGCCACCGTGGGACCCTCCATGGGCCCCACCGTGGTTGTCGTGGTGATGGTCACCCACCAAGGCCGTCCCAAACAGCACGGGACAGACATAGCTCTCCAGAACATCGAAAGGGGAGCTGTGGGAGTGAGTGGCTGTCAGGAACACCTGAGGAGGGGTGGCAGGGGGACAGGGGGACAGCAGAGCGACAGAGAGAGATGGAGAGAGAAAGCCAAGGGGGTGGGGGGAGAGAAGATCAGCCAGATCAAGGTCAGAGGTAGGCCACACCCAGCCCTCTGGCTGCACAACCCCTCACCCCCAGGAGGGTGACCAACTGTCTGGGATGTGGAAGTTTTGGTGCTAAAACCAAGACCATGCTGGGCTCAGCGGGACAGCGGGTCACTCTCCCCAGAAGTACTCCCACACCTGGGCTCAGGGAGGAGCTCTGCTTGGCCTGGAGTCACTAATTCTCTTTTGACGGCTCAGGCCTTTGTACCTCTGGACCAGCTCCACAGGGAGGGAGGAGAATGTGGCCCCTCAAGACTCCTCCTGGAGGGCGGGGAGACCCCAACTCAAGGCCTGACGATCAGACCAGCCCCATTCTTGGTCTAGCCCAGCGTCCTGAGGGCACCTTCCCTGAATCTTGTCCCTCTACTCTCCACACCCAAGGCACGCAGACCCCGCACACTCCTGGTCCCCTCTCAGCTTTTCCTAGGCTGGGCCTTCTGCTGGGAAAGACTTGTTCCCTCACTCCCGAGCCCACCTGCTGGACACTGCTCTTCTCAGACCCCCCTCCATGCACAGGCCTACGGGCAAGGTCCCGGCCTCCATCCCCACTTAGGGGTCTCCTTTCTTGGACAGGAAAGTGCAGGTGGGCGTGGGTCAGGACAGGGAGGCTTACCTTACAGGACACCATGAACATGGTGAAGATGAAGATGAGACTGGCTTTGGACACCGGGAGCCAGCGGGTCTGCTGGAGGGTGAAGAGGATAGCTCCGTACAGGCTGGCCTTGGTGGGGCTGGAGGGGACAGCCATGGTTACTGGGAGGCACTGCACGGCTCAGACCTTTGTACCTCTGTCCCAGACCCCTCCTCTGCCTGCCTCCAGCCGGCCCCAGCCCCCATTGGCTGAGTGTGAAATGGGAAAAGACCCACATGGCGTGGAGGAGGTGATGTCTCTTTGCAGTCAAGGGTTAACTTGACTCAAAAAGAGATCTGGCCTTTGTCTCTGGAGCCTGAGAGGTGTGCTCTAAGCGCTGGGAGTGTCCTGTGTGACAGGAGCCTTTGTTTACTTGGGGACTTTGGGTCACACCAGAGAGTCAGAGTGTGATTTATGGTGGGGATCTTGGGCCCTGTGCTATCAGCTCAACTTCTAGGGGAGCTGGAGGCTGAGGTCAGTCACGCAGGTGGTCAGCTATGTCAGTGTCACTGAGCCCCAATAAATCCCTGGGCACCAGAGTTTGGAAGTTTGCTGTGACCATTCAGTGCACATGGTCGCACGTGGACGCTGGGAGAAACAGGCGCCGTCCACACGGCTCCACGGAGAGGGGACAGCCAGGAGCTCAGCCCGGTCTCGCCTGGATGCTGCCCCAGGTGTCTCTTACCTTTGCTCATGTTAGTCTGTATCCTGTAATAAAGTGTAACCCTGAGCAAAAGGGCTTTGCCGAGTTCTGTGAGTCCTGGCGAATCATCAAACCCGAGGGTGGTCTTAGGGACCCCCAAACAGCACACTCCCCAGGATGTGGGATTACAACAAACCATTTTCTTAGCTTTCCTTTTCTTCCTTGCAGGCTGGGTTTCTAAGATTTTAACTTGTTGCAAGAGACAGACCCATGACTTCTGCTCCTGATGTCTGCCACTCACTGCATGTACCTAACGATGATATTTCCAAAGCCCTCACCGGGTACCAGGGCCAGGGGGTTATGTCTGATTCCATGGAAGCCTCCCCCTCAGCTGATGAGGCAGAAATAGAATCCAAGAGGGGAAGCCACTTGCCTGCTTAGTAGCAGGCGATGCAGCCATCTGGGCCCTATTTCTTCGTCAGTGAATTGAGGGTGGGAACAGATTTCTCGTGGAGATGAAACGAGATAAAGCCACATTTTCCAAAGTGTAAAACAACAGGCACTTGTCATTGGTCTATGGGTAAGCCTTTTAATTTTGTCATATTTTAATAGCTATAGTCTTACTTATTGTAGATTGGGAGAACATTGAACTAGCCTGACCCTGTGAGGTCTTTTAAAAATGCATTAGGCTAAATGCAGTGAGGGGTTCTGGGTTAGGTCCTGGATGCTGCAGTCTGGCCCTGCCCACCGTTCTCCACTTACCTGGTAGCTCCAGCCGCATTCCCCCACTCCGTGCCCCATGCTCCCCACCCACCTGTGCACGCCTACCCTGCAGAACCAGGCAGAATTGTTGTTGCTTTTCTGACTTGGCAGAAGTGATGGCCTTCTGAATCAGAGGCTCCTTCTTTGCCAGAAAACTCCTATTCACTCTTCAAAACCCAAATCAAGTATCTGACTTCCCCACATCTCTGTCTGCCCCTGTCCCCTAGGCAGAGTCGTGGTTCCCTCTCTGGGTTCCCCCAGACATGTCCTCTGGAAGCTTTTGGAAGGCAGAATCAGGGGCTGGACCTCCAAGTTACCAGAAGTATCCAATCCAGGGTCAGGTCCAGGGGGCACAGGAGGAACAGACGGGGAGGACGGGGTACTCACAAAGACATGTGCATGATCTCGTTGACCTCTGGCTTCCAGACCCCTCGGAGCAGCTGCTCAAAGTTGGACATGAGGGCAACACCAGAGCCTACGAAACAGGGTGCTTCTGAACGAACCCGCCACCCCCAAGGAAGCAGACTCGCCGCTCCTGGAGTCCTCTCCAGGGGGACCATGAGCCGGGTGTATGAGCCTCAGGGGCAGGTGAGGAAACATGCTCAGAACAGGCAGAGTCGGGCCGAAGGTCACACAGCAGCACATTTGGAGCAAAACAAGCGTGAAGGAATCAGCTAATACCCCACCTGAAAGGCTTGGACCAACCTGGGCTGTCTGCCCTGAGGCTTCCAATCCAGGACCCTGAGCTGTGCATGAGGCTTCCAGGGGGCCCCCACACATAGCCTCTCTCCTCAGGACTCTGAGCTCAAGCCACTTGCCCTCAGGGAGGCATGCTACCTCCCCGGGGAATTGGTACAGGCTTCGTGGAGACACCGTGATTACATTTCCAGGAAGAATACCCTCTCCAGGAGCGGCTGCCAGCTGGGGTTCCTGACATGCACCAGGGGTTCACAACTGAGGTGATTTTGTCTCCCGAGGAGGCATTTGGCAACGTCTAGAGACATTTTTGGTTGTCACAACTGGGGAGGGGGGTGTGCTCTTGGTGGGTGGGGGCCAGGGATGCTGCTCAACCCCTGGCCATTCATAGGATGGCCCCCACCACAGAGAATGATCCAGCACCAAATGTCAGTAGTGCCGCAATTGAGAAACCCTGCTCTGGGTATCAGCTGTCATTGTTTCATCATTGTCCTATTTGCCTGTGACAGTTAAACTTCTGGAAGAATCTTCTCATTTGCTCTAAAGGTGTGGGCTAATGGGCAGCCTGGACCCCTGCCGCAGTCCTGGTACCCCTCAGCCTGGCTGCCCAATATGGACCACTGGACCAGGGGTCTCAACTGGGTGATTTTCAGTTGTCATCATTATGGTCCTGTTTACCTTTGACCCAGCCAGTGGCAATCATGACGAACCACCCGTGGTGGTAGTGGTGATGCGCGTGGTGGATGCCCACGGCGATCTTTCGGACTCTCACCACCTCCTTCATGGCCACAAAGATGAGTTTCACAGGCAGGAAGCAGACACACTTGTAAAAGAGGTCCAGGGGACAGAAGAAAATCAGGTACCTTCGGGGAGAGAATGCCAAGCATCAGGGGGAGAGATTCCGGGGGCCCTGGGAAGTGAGGTTGTATCCTTCTTGCGTGCCTGGCTCAGGACAGAGCTGAGCAACAGAGCAGTGCCCTCAGGGCCACTGTGGAGGTTGTGCAGTTGGATCCCAGTCCCTCCCGCCTCCCACCTCTCTGGTGAATGGGTCACCCCTGCCCTCCGGCTCTGCTCTCCCACGCCCGGCCAGCCTGGCAATGCTTACCAGACAGCGGAGGCCAGCAGGACGCTGGAGTTGTTGCTGAAGTAGTCGATCAGGGGCTCCCCGAGGAGCAGATCAGCCAGGATGTAACTCCCGAAGCAGTGCAGCATGGCACACAGCCAGGATGCCATGGGGTGGCGCCGGGCCAGCTCCACTGCTCCTGGGAGGCAGGGGTATAAGGGGGAGGAATCGTATAGTATTTGGTAGCACGTGTCAGAATTTCCTTTCTTTTTAAGGCTGAATAATATTCCAGACAGACACAGAGAAGGTGTGTGAATTGAACTGTGGACCTCAGAAAGATAAATTGTCCAGTCAGTGTGGCTCAGTTGGCTGAGTATTGTCCCAGGCACCAAAAGGTCGCCAGTTCGATTCCTGGTTAGGGCACAAGCCCAGGTTGTGGCCTTGATCCGCAATAGGGGACGTGCAGGAGGCAGCCGATCAACGTTTCTCACATTGATATTTCTCTCCCTCTCACTTCCTCTCTCTCTAAACACCAATAAAAACATTTTTTAAAAAAGTCCATGTTCATAGCAGCATAATCATCAAAAGATGGAAACATCCTCAGTGTCCATCAAATGATATATAGATACAAACTGTGACCTATCCATACAATGGAACATTATTCAGCCTTAAAAAGGAATGAAGTCTTGATAGATACTACAACATAGATGAGTCTTGAAAACATGCTAAGTGAAAGCAGCCAGACACAAAAAGCCATAAGACCATATATTGTAGGATACCATTTATATGAAATGTCAGAGCAGGCAAATCCATAGAAACAGAAAGCAAATTAGTGATTGGCAGGGGCTGGGGGAGGGGCAATGGGGAGTGACAAGTAATGGGATTTCCTTTTGGGGTGATGAAAATGTCCTAAAACTTATATATTACATGTAGATGGAAATATAGAGGTGGGTAAAGTAGGTTTACAGATGTGAGTACACAAAACAGAGTTTATTCTTGTATTGTTATTAATCATTGTATTGTTTATTTGTATTACAAATGTAAATCTACTTTTGTCCACCCCTGTATATAACATGGCCTTTTGCATTCGTCTCTTTCACTGAGCACAATATTTTTAAAAATAATATTCATTTTTTACTGTTGTATAATGTTCCATCGTAGAACTAGATCACAAGTTATTTAACCATTCTCTTGCATATACTACATTTTATAATGAGCAAGCATGCCTAATAAAAGTTGTTTTAGAGTAAGTCATCAACACACTCCCCTTCCTCTTCGCCATCCCCACCAACTAATCATGTGATCTTGGACAAACTATTTTTTCTCTGTGTGGCCCTTTCCTCTGTCAGGTGCAAACCCTTAATCCCTTCTTTGCTCAACTCCTAACGATGATTGGAGCCAAATTTTCCCTCCTCAGTCTCACCATGTGCATCCTTTCCCTGCCAGATTATCCTAAGGCAGTGGTTCTCAACCTTCTGGCCCTTTAAATACAGTTCCTCATGTTGTGACCCAACTATAAAATTATTTTCGTTGCTACTTCATAACTGTAATGTTGCTACTGTTATGAATCGTAATGTAAATATCTGATATGCAGGATGGTCTTAGGCGACCCCTGTGAAAGGGTCGTTCGACCGCCAAAGGGGTCGCGACCCACAGGTTGAGAACCGCTGTCCTAAAGTCTCAGCATTGAAGGATTTAATTACGGGATTTAAGAAAGCAGCGTTCTCTTCTCTGGAGTGTCTATTTAAAACCCTGCCAGCTGAGCGGTAATCCTTCAGAGCAGCTGGTGGGGCCTGCAGGGACCAGGTCAGGTGAGGCACCCATGTTTTGCAGAAATGGATACCTCTGCGTTTAAAAATAGCCCCCAGGGGTTGAATTCTTTCCAGGGTCTTTGGGTGCCCTCTGGGGCTATCCCAGGGACTGAGACTGGGGCGTGGGGGTGAGGACCTGGGTTTCGCAGGAGTAAAGCAGGTTCCATGTTTGTATCATGGTGAGTCCTAATTAAAATAAAGTCACACGCCTGGGTTTTGGCTCTGCTGCTCATTCAGGCATGGCCTTGGGCAAATGACTGCTCCCTCCCCAGTCTCTGTTTCCTCTGCTGTCAAAAGAGAATGAGGCTCATTTGATTGAGCCTTTGTTCTGTGCACTGATAGGTTGCAGGTTTGATTCCCAGTCAGTGCACATACCTGGTTTGCGGGTTTGATCGGGGAATGTATGGAAGACAACCAATAGATGTTTCTCTCTATTGATTCTCTCTCTCTCTCTCTCTCTCTCTCTCTCTCTCTCTCAGCATGTTCTCGGGTGAGGATTAACAAAAAGAGAGAATGAGAGTACCCCATTCATGGAGTTGTATTGATGAATCAATGCAGTGTGCAGTATAATCATCATGTTTCTTATCATTATCAATACCCTCCTGGCAATCCTGGAAGGACAGGAACAGTCTCCCCATTGCCACAGATGGGAAGACTGAGGCTGATGGAGACAACCTGCCCTGTAGACCCATAGCAAAGCAGGGGCTGAAAAACAGTCCCCCTAGATCAGTGATGGCGAACCTATGACACGCGTGTCAGAGGTGACACGCAAACTCATTTTTTTGGTTGATTTTTCTTTGTTAAATGGCATTTAAATATGTAAAAGAAATATAAAAAATATAAATCTTTGTTTTACTATGGTTGCAAATATCAAAAAATTTCTATATGTGACACGGCACCAGAGTTAAGTTAGGGTTTTTCAAAATGCTGACACGCCGAGCTCAAAAGGTTCACCATCACTGCCCTAAATCCATCCCTTTGCCACACTCCTTGGGTTGGGGATAGCACCCAGAAGCAGCAAATATAGGTTTCAGCCCCAGGTTTGCCACTAAAGTTCTCCCCTCTCCTGGCTTCAATATGCTTAGGTGCTATCCCAGTTTGCCTGGGACCTAAGAGTTCCAGGGACATGGGACTTTGGATTCTTGTCTTGGGCAAACCTGGCTGAGTCGGTCACCCCAGTGCGCCTGTGAGGAGGGAAAGAATTGCTTAGTGCCTAGTAATTGTGTGAGAGTTATTCCTGGAACTGAACTGAAATGGAAAGTACCTGTGGGTGGAAATTCTAGTGGAGGATTTATAAAAATCAGCTCTGCCTTAGAGGGAGGAGGAGGCCCCGGTCAGGTCTCCTAGATGGGCTCCATGACATTCCCATGGCAGGGAAGTGCTAGAAGGTTCCCCAGGGCATTTTCAGCACTGCCCCTCGTTTGGTGCTATTTAGTCTGAGGTCTAAGCATATGAGGTGTACTGACAGAATCTCTCAGCAACTCTAAATCCTCTTTTCTTGAGCCTTTGAGCAAAGCTCTCTGCCTCAGTTTCCTTCCTTGTAGGAGTTGGTAGTCCCTGCCTTGAAAGGTTGGGGATGAGCAGCCCTCTGCCCTCAAAAAGCTTACAGTTCAAGCCAGAGATTAAGAAAGTGTTCTCTTAGCTCACACAGAATTGTTTTTTAAATGTGCTTTTATTGATTTCAGAGAGAGGAAGGGAGAGGGAGAGAGAGAGAGAGAGAGAGAGAGAAACATCAATGATGAGAGAGAATCATTGCTTAGCTGCCTCCTGTACGCTCCCTACTGGGGATCGAGCCTGCAACCTGAGCATGTGCCCTGATGGGGAATCGAACCTCAATCTCCTGGTTCATGGGTCGATGCTCAACCACTGAGCCACACTGGCCTGGTACCCACACAGAATTTTTTAAATGTTCAAACTGCAGCCAAGATGTCCTTCAATAGTTTAAAAATTAAACTGTAGTACATTCATACCATGGAATATTACTTAACAGTAAGAAGAAATGACCTATCAAGCCACGAAAAGATGTGGAGGAACCCTAAATGCATATTACTGAGTGAAAGAAGCCAGTCTGAAAAGGATACAGATTGCATGAGTCTAACTCTTTGACAAATTGGGGAAGGTAGAACTATGGAGACAGTAAAAAGATCAGCAGTTGCCTGGCTGGTGTGGCTCAGTGGTTGAGCATCAACCCATGAACCAGAAGGTCACTGTTCGATTCCCAGTCAGGGCACATGCCCTAGTTTTGGCCACATCCCCAGTAGGGGGCATGCAGGAGGCAGCCAAGCAATGATTCTCTCTCATCATTGATATTTCTCTCTCTCTCTCTCTCCCTCTCCCTTCCTGTCTCTGAAATCAATAAAAACATATTTAAAAAAGAAAAAAGATGAGAGATTGGTGGGGGTTCCAGGTGGAGGGTAGGGGAGAGTAATGAATAGGTGGAGCACAGGGGATTTTTAAGGCAGTAAAACTATTCTGTATGATACTAGAATGGTGAATACATGTCATTATACATTTGTCAAAATTCATAAATGTACACCACCAAAGATTCCTAATGTAAACTATAGACTGGTTGATAATGATGTCAATCTATGATAATAATAATTACATGATAACAATGTTGATATTTATGTTGGTTCATTAATTGTAACAAATGTACCACTCTGGCGGAGAATGTTGGTGGTGGGAAAGGCTATGTGTATGTGATGGGGGTGGTCAGTAATATATAGAAACTGTCGTTTCAGATTAATTTTGATCTAGCTCTAAAATGGCTCTAGAAATAAAGTCTATTAATTTAAATAAAAGAAAATGAAAAGAAAAAAAAAGAAGTGTTCCAATAGCCAAATCACATTTCCAGCTTCCCTTGAAAAACCAGTTCTGATGGTTCCAGCCCCAACCAGGCGGAGATGAGCCTGGCTGGATCTCACCTGGGCACAGTCCTCGAAAGCTGGTTTATTGCTTCCCATCTGTCACCTGCCTGGTCCTTGATAGCACTGGAGGTTGAGAGTCAGTCTAGATCAGCGGTTCTCAACCTGTGGGTCGTGACCCCTTTGGGGGTCGAACAACCCTTTCACAGGGATCGCCTAAGACCATCGAAAAACACATATATAATTACATATTGTTTTTGTGATTAACCGCTATACTTTAATTATGTTCAATTTGTAACATTGAAATTTGGGGGTCACCACAACATGAGGAACTGTATTAAAGGGTCACGGCATTAGGAAGGTTGAGAACCACTGGTCTAGATCAATGGTTCTCAATTGGGAGCAAATATCTGGGACATTGGCAATGTATGGGGCAGTGTTGGTTGTCACAATGGGTAGAGCTATGAGACGGTAAAAAGATCAGCAGCTAGTGGGTAGAGGCCAGGGATGCTGCAAAACACCCTGAAATGCACAGAGCTGCCCCCACCGCAGAGAATGGCCTGATTCTAACCACCAATAGAGCTGAGGTTGGGAAACGGTGGTGGAGAGACCCGGGTCTCATGTGGGGAACTTTAAAACACCTGAAACCAATATAACTGAAAATATATTATAACTGAAAAATATATTTTAGAAAATATTTAAATGGTGTGATAAGATAAAGGCATTTTATAAGACATATTGTATTGGCAAAACTTCTAGTTCAGAGGACTTACTCTGTGATTTCAGTGGGAATGTGCTGACCCCTCCTGCCTCCTCCCAGCTGGTCTGGAGACCCCTTGCCTCCAGACACCTGTGTCCTACATCCCTGGGAGGCTCCTGCTCCAGGGTTGGAGATTTCCTAGGTGTGCTGGGTTCTGTACTCACCTGGGGACTGGCCTGAGCCACCAGGAATTTATCCCCATACAGGAAATACAGACCCGTGGTCATGCTACAACAATACAAAGCTTATTTTGCTTTGCAAAGTAACTGCTCTATAGAAAATAAAATACTGGTGCTGGTGCTACCCCCAGAGATTCTGATTTAAATGGTGGAGGGATGCTGCCTAGATGATTTTTAAAAGCTCTCAAAGTGGGTCTAATCTGAGGACCACTGGTCTGAAAAGTTCTTTGGATGGATCAGGCCTAAGGTAACCAGGACTATAATTCCTTCCTTCCTTCCTTCCTTCCTTCCTTCCTTCCTTCCTTCCTTCCTTCCTTCCTTCCT
>NW_005353498.1:523628-524645 GCF_000412655.1 Myotis brandtii | reverse complement strand
TCCTTCCTTCCTTCCTTCCTTCCTTCCCTCCTTCCTTCCTTCCTTCCTTCCTTCTTCCCTCCCTCCCTCCCTCCCTCCCTTTAATAATGCAGGCAACAGCCAGCACCCACTGCTTCCTCCTGTCTTCTTGCATAGAGCTGGGGGTCCTGGAAGTGAGCCAGACCCAAACCCCCTGCCCCAGGAAGCAACTCTCGGTTTAATAAGGAGCCCCAGACCAGCCAGTGTTGCTCAGTGGTTGAGTGTTGGCCTATGAACCAGGAGGTCACGGTTCAATTGCCAGTCAGGGCACATGCCCTTATCCCCAGTGGGGGCATGCAGGAGGCAGCTGATCAATTATTCTCTCTCATCATTAATGCTTCTATCTCTTTCTCACTCTCCCTTCCTCTCTTTGAAGTCAATAAAAAATATTTTTTAAAAAAGGAGCTCCAGCCTGTTACAGTTCATCACTTCTCAAATGTTAGTGTGCTTATGGAGATCTTATTCAAATGCATGTCTGGGCCTGGCATTGTGCATTTCTTAACCAGCTCCCAGGGTACACAGATGCTGTTCACTCGAGGACCACACTCCCAGCTTCATCTTCATTCTCAGGAAAGCCTGACCCAGAAAATGCCTGCGTCCCAGGAAACACCTTCCCTCACTGCCTTAAAAATAATTGTAAGTACCTTTCTCAAGTGCCTTAGACCCTACCATTGACAAAGTTCTCAACAGATCGTCACACCAGCTAGGAAAGGGAGTCCAGGATGATTTTGCCAATGAGCCCATTTCACAGATGAGCAAAGTGAAGCTCATGGAGACTCAGTAAGCAGCCTGTGCTAGAGGCAGAATCACTCCCAATTTGGAGATTTTTCCTTAAAGGTGGCCTGGCTCTCATCTCTGAGAGTGCGACCTGTGCAGTTGCCCAGGACCGGTGCTCAGAGGGCCATCACTGTCTGGAAATACTTAATTTCTGAAGGGATTCTGCAAATTCTGAACCTGCTCCTGCAAACTGTACATGGATTCTGAGTAGAGATCTTTACA
>NW_005353498.1:521539-523524 GCF_000412655.1 Myotis brandtii | reverse complement strand
TAACAGCGAAGTCCAACGCCTTGCTTGGACCCCAGAGTAATCCTAGTGATTCTTGGGGTCAAACAGACCTGGGTTGGAACCCCAGCACCAGCATCTACCAGCCACAGGACAAGAGGCTCACGGCGTATGTAAATTAGCTTCGCCTGTTTCCTATTTCCCCAGTTACAAAAGGAGGAAGAAGTTGTACTGGGCTGGGGTTTCTCAACCTTGACAGTAGATAGCAATCACTGGGGGAGGAGAACTTCAAACAGGAGGATACCAGAGCCCTCCCCAGATATTCTGAGTCAATTGGAGGGTTTGAGAGCCCCCAGGAGGCTCAAACATGCAGCTAGGTTTGAGAACCATTGAACCCTCTCAACCTTCAGGAACCTTCAAACTTCTAGTTCAGAGGACTTACTCTGTGACTCCAGTGGGAATGTGCTGACCCCTCCTGCCTCCCCCCAGCTGGCCTGGAGACCCCTTGCCTCCAGACGCCGGTGTCCTACATCCCTGGGAGGCTCCTGCTCCACGGTTGGAGATTTCCTAGGTGTGCTGGGTTCTATACTTACCTGGGGACTGGCCTGAGCCACCAGGAATTTATCCCCATACAGGAAATACAGACCCGTGGTCATGCTACAACAATACAAAGCTTATTTTGCTTTGCAAAGTAACTGCTCTATAGAAAAGCTTTTTAAAAAAATAGGCTCTGGCCTGTGGACTGGCAAAAATAAAACGGAACAAAAACACTTGGCAAGCAGAGTACGATACTCTTTGCATAAGATGGTGGGTTTACATTCATAACTCTGGGGGTTATAAGTGCAGAGAAGAGGGGTCTGGAAGGGTGGCCACCACATCAACTGTAATTCTCTCTCTTTTCCTTTGTGCTTTTCGGCTTGATTTTAAAGTAAACAGGAGCACCTATTTTTATCATTAAAAAAAAACCTATTTCCATTCTGAGAAGAGACTATGGGGTAATTTACATCTAAGTGGGAGAAAGGGTCACAAAGTTTTGGGTGATTAATCTTTTTTCTAAAGCTAAATTCTGTCCATGTAGTTTGCCGGTGTAACTAGCATAATTAAAACACTGGGAGAACAATCACTAGTCCCTGAGCCTTGTATAAAAATAGAACACATTCTGTGGAGGCCATTTATCCTCATTTTAAAAATGGTGTGTGTGTGTGTGTGTGTGTGTGTGTGTGTGTGTGTGTTTAAATCCGAGAAGCCGGGTCCTCCCCTCTGCGATTCTCCATGGGGGTCTGGAGCTGGGGGGAGAAGGCTGACCCCAAATTACCCCACCCTGGGGCGGGTTGGGCTCAGGCCGTGCAGAGGATGGGGGCCAGAGCTGGAAGAATTCCGGCGGGAGCAGAGGTCCAGCGCAGCCGCCTCCCTGAGCGGCAGCGGGGAGGGGGCATCGGTGTCACTTTCTCTGAAACTGACCCAGCGCGACCGGCCCTAATATAGACACTCAGCTGCCGCCCCGGCTCCCCGGCCAAGGGCAAGGAGGGAGGTCACCGCTGCGGGCGGCCGAGACATCTGGCCGAGCCCGCGGCGCCCACCCGACGGCCCCTCACCACGACCTACGCCCCTGACCCAGCTTCATGCGACCCTACCTACTAGGACCCCCGACCTTCTCTCCCTGCAAACTCCCCAACACCTGTTCCCCTGAACTATCAGCGTCCTCTCCTGCCCTCCAGGCCCCAGCTGCCTCCCCTCCTCCGGCCCTCACATCTCTTCGCCCTCCCTCACGTTTCCCCACGGTTCTCCCACCGCGGCACGGGAGAACCCCAAGATCCCAGCCCCTGCCTGCCCCCCGACCCCGTCCCCCGTCACCCGCCACGATCCAGGACTCCCCCTCCTCGCCCCCGCCCCGCGATGCCAGCCCCTCCGACCCTGCGCCCGCCCGGGCTCACCTGGCTCATACTTGAGGTAGAGGATGGAGACGATGAAGTAGCTGAGGTCGAAGACGGGGAAGAGCGGCACCCGAGAGAAGCTGAGCGCCAGCTCGC
>NW_005353498.1:514078-521260 GCF_000412655.1 Myotis brandtii | reverse complement strand
GCCCCGCGCGGAAGGAGGGGCGACAGCTGTCCCGCGGCCGTCCTGTCCCATGCAGCCCGGCCGGTCAGGTGTCCCCAATTTGTCCCTCCTCTGAGCCTTCACGACTCCATTCAGCCCAGCGAGACGGGTGCTGATCTCGGTGGAGTGAGCTGGGCAGGGGAGCTGTCCACTGGGGAGGGGTCCCTCACGCTCGGAGCCCGCCTAGCGGGGACGGGTCACTCAGAACCGCGCCCAGGTGGTGCTCGATGAGGACCCACGTCCTCTGTGGAGCCCTCGGGTCGGGACCGCCATCCCTCGTGGGGCCTGATCAGCGGAGAGCCCCATTCTCCGGTGCCTCAGGGGGTCCCTTTAGTCAGGACCTCGTCCGCTAGGCAGCTGTCGCGACCCCAGTCTTCCATGTGACTCCGTACATTATGACCTCCATCCCCCACAGGGACCTCCGTCCTCCAAAGGGACCGCTCAGTAGGGTCCCCCGCCACAGGCAGTGGGGATCCGCGTCTCTCGTGGGGCCCCGGAGGACCCTCCCCAATCAGTCGGGGCGTCCGTGCCCCAGACAGCCCACTGCGTCAGGACCCACTCCTCTGTGCTGCTCCGTGGTCTTGGGCGCCGTTTTCTCAGAAGCCCCATCTGAGATTCCATTCCAGAAGATAAAGCCGGGAGCCAATTCTCCAGCGCGCGGGTCCCTACCCCCAGTGGGGCACGCCTCCCAAGAGTGACCTAATCCATCCCCGGATGGCCCCGCCCACAGATGACGTCACACGACCGCCCGGCCCTTCTCCGCTACGCTCCTGGCCTCTGCAGCTAGTAAAGGCGCTTCCTCTTCCCTAAGAGGGTCGGGCCTGCAGAGGGCGGGACCCTGCCTGCCTTGGCCTTCGATTGGCTCAGCCCTCGCCAGCGCTGCTTCACAATTGGTCGTCTCGTGTTCCTCTCTCCGCCCTCCCTAGACTTCCGCTTCCGGTTCTGTCGGACACTTCGGCTGTAAAGATGATCGGAGACATCCTGCTCTTCGGGTAATTAAGGGGACTAGAGGCCGGGGAAGTAGGGCCCGACAGGGTTGGGGGCGGCCTAGGTAACTGCATTCTTCCTCCGCAGAACGCTGCTGATGAACGCCGGAGCGGTGCTTAACTTTAAGCTGTGAGTAGGCCGCAAAGGACCGCTGCTCCACCCGGGCACCCGTAGCCCGCCCTCGCGAGCGTGAGCCAGCCCCACGTCGCAGGCCCTGCACCCACGTCCCAGCCAACCCTCTGAACTGGTTTGCAGCCTAGTCCTTGTCCCTGAGACTCTTCGCGCCACCGCTGCTTGAAATCTTGGCTCTCCGTTCTCCGGGCATCCCTCTGCTCGCACCCCGAAGGCCCCCAAGCCCATTCCCCAAGAAACTCTTAGTCCTAAACTGTACCCACGGGTTACCTTCTCCACTTTGTCGATGGCTGTAATTGGTGGGGCAGGTGGGCGCCTAGAGAGGGTCACTGAACCGCCGAGGTCACACTGCAAGTCAGCGATAGAGCTGAAGGGCCCTCTGATGCCAGGGACTGAGCGGTCCTTGTCTCCTATCGAAAGTGGACACTGACTGCTTCTCTTTGTAGGAAAAAGAAGGACTCGCATGGCTTTGGGGAGGAGTCCAGGGAGCCTAGCACAGGTAAAGCCTCCTTTCTGGACTCGGGAATTGGTCCAGAGAGTGTGTGTGTGTGTGTGAATGAGAGAGAGAGGCACAAGGATGTGATGTTCCTCTTGCCCACTTGTCACCCACTTCTTTTACCTGCCAGATCTCCGTGCATAAGTCAGCACTCTTATTACTTCCTACAGTTATTATTTTTCTTTATATGTATTTTGTCATCTGGCTAATTTCTACCCCTCACACTTGACCTTAAGCTCCAGAGAAGAGACTCCAGCTTATTTAGCTCTTTCCTGCTGTGTGCTTGTTTAGTATTTCCCCCCACCCCTCCCGTGTGAGCTCCTTAGGGCAGGGACACCTGTCTGTTCTTCCCTGTGTCTCCCACACCAGGCTCCTACCTGGAGCCAGTGGCCTTAATCAGCATCTGTTGTCAGAAGAGCCCATTTACATGATCCTCAGTTTAGAGAAGGGCCTTGCCAAGCGGTGCCTCTCAGACATCCTTTGGACAGACCCGTCTCTGTCAGTTGAAGCCCATGCTAGGTCACAGGCTGTGCCACACACGGCCAGCTACATGTGGTGGATGATACTGGCTAACAAGACTGTGTGCTGATCCTGCAGTAGGATGGCACAGCAGTACCAGTAACAGGTGACTGTCGTGCTGGGTTGCTGCGAAAAGAGCTCCTACCCGGTATTTTGTACTTACCAGAGAGCTGTGATCTCCAGATGACACTTTGGGTTGCACCCTTGTAGGTTGCCTGACCTGGACCAGTTAAGTTCATTCTGGAGGCTGGGGTTGGGGGTGGGTGAGGAAAAATGACTCAAAACCCAAGAGGAAGGTTCTGGAACACAGGTCTCTGGAGTCTTAATGTACCAAATGGCCTCCTCTTGGAGTGGTTTCTGTTCCTTGGCGGCAGAGGGAACTAGAGTAAGTCGTCACCAAAGCAGAACTGCTGTTATACTTGCCCAAATTAGTATGCTTTTCGTTGCAAACACTAAAATCCCATCTCAGAGTGGTAAAAGCAAATTGAAACACCCAAGGATAGAATTGTCTTCAGGCACACCTGATTTAGCCCTCCAGCATGTGGCTGTCTCTAGCTCTCCTTTCCCTTCTAGGTTGGTTTTACTATCAGGCTGGCTTGTGTTGGCAAAGATGACCCTAGAGCAGGGCTTGGCACACTTTTCTGTAAAGGGCCAGATTATAAATACTTTTGGCTTTGCAAGCCATGCCATCTCTGGTGCAACAGTTCAACTCTGCCATTGAAACAGGAAAGCAGCCATGGGCAATATGTAAACGAATGGTCATAGCTTTGTTCAATAAAACTTTATTTGTTGACACTGAAATTTGAATTTCATGTAAGTTTTATATCTCACCAAATACTCTGTTACTTTTTTTTTTTAACTATTAAGAAATAGGGAATGCCGAAACGGGTTTGGCTCAGTGGATAGAGCATTGGCCTGTGGACTCAAAGGTCCCAGGTGCGATTCCGGTCAAGGGCTTGTACCTGGGTTGCAGGCACATCCCCAGTAGGAGATGTGCAGGAGGTGGCTGATGGATGTTTCTCTCTCATCGATGTTTCTAAATCTCTATCTCTCTCCCTTCCTCTCTGTAAAAAATCAATAAAAATATATTTTAAAAAAATAGGAAAAACATTCTTAGCTCCTGGGTCACACAGAAACAGGTGGCAGGGGCTGGTTTCAGTTCCTGAGCCTAAGTTGCCGATGGCCTGTCCTAGAGGACACTGCTTGTATCTTTCCACCCCAGCCCAGGGAGCCTGGCAGAAAACAGTAGTTGGGGCAAAAGTCCCAGGGCTGACTCTCATTGGGCATACATACTTGGATCACTTACTCTTTCCTCACCAATCAGACTGGGAGATTGGTCATTGGCAGCCTGAGTGCTGAGGGTTGGGGAGCAGAAGAGACCCAAAGGAAAAATGGAGCTGCCGCTGTGGAACATGAGGGCAGTGGGCTTGGGGTGGGCAGAAACTGCAGAAGCACCTGCAGCTGTGACAGCAGAAAGTTAGCAGTACTTGTAAACATGCTTTCTGACCTTCCAGGTGACAACATCCGGGAATTCCTACTGAGCCTCAGGTACTTCCGAATCTTCATCGCCCTGTGGAACGTTTTCATGATGTTCTGCATGATCGTGTAAGTCGGGCCTGCCCATCTCTTTCATTGTCATCCTCTGCAACATTCTCCAGAATGACCCACCTGATGGTCATTCTCTGTCATCTCAGTCTACACTTGTTTTTTAAAAATATATTTTTATTGATATCAGAGAAGAAGGGAGAGGGAGAGAGAGATAGAAACATCAGTGGTGAGAGAGAATCATTGTTCGGCTGCCTCCTGCATGCTCCACACTGGGATCGAGCTGGCAACCTGGGCATGTGCCCTGACCGGGAATCAAAGCTCAACCTCCTGGTTCATAGGTCAATGCTCAATCACTGAGCCACGCTGGCTGGGCTCAGTCTACACTTTGGTGTCATGCTTTCTGCTATCAAAATAAGAACTCTCCAAGCTAGAGAGAAAACAGGTTTAAGCTATGCCACCATGGTCCAAGCTGGAGAGTGGATTGAAATGTGGCATTCTCCAAGTCCTGGCTGTGCCTGGTGTGTCACCGGGAGCTGCCAAGAGATGCTTTCCCTGAGCCTGAGGCCTGGTCACCTCTTGCCAGCTCTTCTGTGCTTAGTGTATATCTGGCATCTGTCAAGATGAAAAATGTGGTTGGAAAGCCAGTGTGCTCCTGGGTCCTGCTCCTGCCTGCTGGAACCCAGCAGAAGTGTATTTTCAGACTTTGTTTCTGTTTTTGTACACTTAAAGAAGTTTTTGTTTGTTTTTATGCCCTTTTTTGGTTTTCCTTCCAGCCTCAGGCTGTAATTCCAATACTGCTATTAATGAATTTGTGAGACTCGGAGTAAACAGACTCAGGTTTCAAACAGAAGAATCTGTAGTTCTAGGCCATGCTGGGCCCATCTTGTATATTTCCCCCAAAGAGGAAGAGAATGACTGGTTGAAATGCTGAATTTGAAGTTGCTGGGTGGTCCTTGTCGCTGATGACTGTTTAAGGAGGTATTTCTAGAACTTAGGCAGGGGTGGGGACGTCTGACCCGTGGGCCGGATAAGGCCCCCAAAATCATTTGGTCTGGCCCTGCCAAGGCATTAGTGATGAGTTAATTAAATGTTTGACAAAATATAGCAGACTAATTTTTAAGTTGATAATTTTGTATGGCCCTCGAATTATGTTATAAATATCCAAATGGCCCTTGGCAGGAAAAAGTTTCCCCACTCCTGACTTAGGGGATCGGAGGATGAGGGGGGTTCACTGTGCCACTAGGAAAGGTTTTAGAGCCCAGAATGAGGACCTTGATAGATATACAGAGAGGCCCTTTTTGGGAGCTTGGATGAGGCCTGCTCAGGTACAAAGAGGCTCACCAAGATATAAGGAATTTGCCGAAGAGTACAGGTGGTGTAACTAGGACTCATGGGAAAAAAGCACTGGGGGTGGCAAAGTGCTCCTCTAGCCTTTGTCTCTCTAGGTTCCTACCTATCCATCCATCCATTCATTTATTCATTCACAACTATACATTGTGGGCTGTGCTCTGGGGTAACAACTAAGACAGCCACAGTCCCTGCCTTTAGTGAATGCACCAGTATGACAGGTGGAAAACAGACAAAACAAACAAATGGGGAAAAAAGTCAATTGTGAGGTAGCAAAAGGAGGGAGTCTCCCAGTTTCGAAGGCAGCCAGGAAGAGGCTCTTTGATAGCATGCCGTTTAAATCAAGAACACCAGGGCCTGGCCGGGGAGCTCAGCTGGTTATAGCATCATCCCCATATGCCAAGGTTGCATGTTCGATCCCTAGTCAGGGCATGTATAGGAGTCAACCAATGAATGCACAGATGGGTGGAACAAGTCAATGTTTCTCTCTCCCTTATTTTCTCTCTAAAATCAATAAAAATGAAAATAAAATTGGTAAAAAAAAAAAATGAACAACGGGAAGTCCAGTTTGCAGAGCTAGAGAGAGAGGCATGTTAGCACTGGAAGCAGCATGTACAAAGGGCTTGGGGCAGGGAAGAACTTGGTGTGTTTTTATCATTCTGTTCTTTTCTGTCCATTGGCTCTATTGTCCTCTCTAGTCTGGCTAGCATGCTTCACTGTCATCTTCTGGCCTGTGACCAGAAGGTGTAGCCTCAGACTCCGTGATCTCGCAGCTCAGCCCAAGGCAAGCTTAGTCAGTAGCCCAGTGTCCTGATTTCATTTCCTGGGAGCAAAGTCTGATTGACCTATTTAGGTCATTCACTTCTAGTTGGATTGGAGGTTCCTGGTTCTAGCCTAACAACTGAGGTCAGGGGTTAGCACACCACAGCCCATGGGGTCATATCTGCTCCCTGCCTGTTTTCATGAATGAAGTTTTATTGCCACACAGCCATGCCACGTTTGTGACTGCTTTTGTGCTAAAGCGGTTGGGGCATTGTGACAGACTGCCTGGGCCCACACAGCCTGAACTGCTTATGTGTGGCCTTTTACAGAGTGTGCTGAACCCTGACCTAGGCCAGCTCTTCCTGCAGGGGTCATGGGTGAGGGAAGATTCCCTCCAGAACGAGGTGTCAGGGAGACAGTGACTGGCTTTTCCAGGATGTTAAAACACTAGAAATCACCTAAATGTCCAAGAACAGGGGAAGAATCAGGTAACTTAAAGGACACCCATGCGACCAACTGTCATGATGTCATCAGTGATAATGTGCCAGAGGGTATGTCTACACTAGGGAAATGTTTTGAGAGTAAAGAAGGCTTATGTCACCTGTATGCATACTCTGGCTTCAGTTGTGATTTGCACACAGTAAACATTGAATAAATGCTGAGTGCGTGCTGAAGTCAGTGTTGGAAACACTTCCAGCAAGGTAGTTGGAAGGATCTACTCCAGACTGTCTATGATTGTGACTGTAGCAGGATCAGAGGGATGATTTGCTATTCCATGCACCCACTTCTATATTGTTTGAGCTGGGCTACTTTGGAAATTTTAAAAAGTCATGGAAAACTTTAAATGTGGAGAAATGTGCCTGAATTTTTAGGGACCAAGGTACTGATATCTGCATCTTAGTTTGAAACCCATCAAAAGTAAGGTAGACAGATGAATAGATAGATGCACAATAAAGCAAAATGTTAATTGCTGAATGTAGGTGGTGTGTATTTGGCTGTTCACTGAATTGTTTTTTGAACTCTTTGTTGAAATCTTCATAACAAAATATTGGAAGGAAGATAGGAAGAAAATGAGGGTGTCAAACCACAGAGAAAGATAAATAAGTAAAAAGTGGAAGTTGTTTTTCACAATTCAAGATTTTTTAGTACATTCACAAAGTTGTGCAACCATCACCACGGTCTATTCTAGAATAAGTTCAGCACCCCCAAAGGGAAACTCCATACCCATTAAGCAGTCGCTCCTGTTCTTTCTTCTCCCCAGCCTCTGGAAACCACTGATATACTTTATATCTCTACGGATTTGTCTTTTTTTTTGTGTGTGTTTTTTTTTTAATCTTTATTGTTGAAAGTATTACATATGTCCCCTTCCCCCC
>NW_005353498.1:493130-513993 GCF_000412655.1 Myotis brandtii | reverse complement strand
ATATATACATACAAGGTCTTTGGTTGATTACCTTCCACCCACCCACTCCCCTCCCCGCCTTCCCTCAGATTCTGCACTCTGTTCCATGCTTCCATGTCTCTGGATCCACTCTGTTCCACAGTTTATTTCGTTAATTGTCTGTTCTTGATATTTCATATAAATGGAATCATGTAATATGTGGCCTTTTGTGTCTGGCTTTTTTCACGAGCATAATGTCTTCTGGTTTCTTCAGTGTTGTACATGAATCAGGACTTCATTCCTTTCTGTGGCTGAATAATAGTTTATTGTATGGATATGCCACAGTTTGTTCATCCACTCATCAGTTGATGGATATTTGGGGTGTTTCTATTTTTTGGCTATTATGAATAATGCTGGCACAAACACTTGTTTTCAGTTCTCTGGTATATACTCATAAGTGAAATTGCTGGGCCTATCGGTAACTCTATATTTATCCTTTTGAGGAAGCGCCAGACTATTTTACAAAGTAGCTGCAGCGATTTACATTCCCAGCAGCAGCGTGTGACGGTTTCAGTTTCCCCACATCCTTGCCAACGCCTGTGATGGTCAGACTTTTTTATTATGACCATCCCAGTAGAGGTGAAGGTTGATTTGAATTCCCTGACGGTTAATGACGTTGAGCATCTCTTCAGGTGCTATTGGCCATCTGTTTATCTTTGGAGACATGTCTGTTGAGATCCTTTGCCCTTTGTTTTTTCCCCTGAGCAACCTGGTTTTTCCAAGGAATAGGGGACAAGGAGGCCCTGCATCTAAAAGAAGGTGTAGGGCCCTGGCCAGGTGGCTCAGTTGCTTGGAGCATTGTCCTGTACACCAAAAGGCCGTGAGTTCAATTCCAGGTCAGGGCACATATCTAGGTTTCGGTTTCAATCCCTGGTTGGGGCATGTAGGGGAGGCAATCAGTCAATGTTTCTCTCTCACAGAGATGTTTCTCTTTCTCTCTTCCCCTTCCTCTCTCTCCCCCTTCTCTCTCTCAAATCAATAAAATCAATTAGGTGAGGATTTTTTTAAAAGAAAAATTATATGAAGGTGTTGGGCCTCTCGGTTGTGAAGCGTGACTGTGCTGGCAAGGAAGGACCGGATGGGGCAGTGGGAACTTGATCTTGGAGTCCTTGACTGCTGGTTGGCAGCACTTGCTGGCCATGATCTCCTCCATCTTCACGATCTGGATTGAGTGGGTTTGGGCACAGTGCTGGGTTCCCATGTCTCAGTAGCACTGGGTGACAGCACCCAGAGTGGTCAGGTCTTGGTACTCTGGGTACATGTTGTGGGTGCCACTGTGGGAGTTTTAGCTCAGCCAGATGCCAAAGTTTTTTCCCCCAAGAGAGGATTTTTCAAACACCTGCCCTGCCCACGGTGGACAATTTCCCCTGTAGATTTCTTCATCTTCTTCAGTTGAAATAAAGTACCAGATGCAGGACTTGGCACCAACACGGTTAGATGGAAAGATGCACATGTGGTTGAGGAGCAGCGTGTGGCACTTAGTGGTGGTCAGGCAGCACCCCACCACCTTGTGCTCTCGAAATGTGCCCAAGACCTTCACAGCGTTCTTTTCGAGTTCATCACCGCCCACAAGAGCTCTTTGCTCATTTTTAAATTGGGTTTTACTGAGGTGTAAGTTTTTTGTATATTCTAGATGCCAGTCCCAGACACATGATTTGCAAGTAATAGCCCCCATTTGGGGAGGGTTGTCTTTTCACTTTCTTGATGGTATCATTTGAAACACAAAAATTTTTAATTTTGATGAAGTCCAGTATCTTTTTTTCTTTTTGTCACTAAGAATTTTATAGTTTCAATTTTAATAATTAGTCCAGTTTGAGGTAATTTTTGTATGTGGTGTGGATAGAGATCCAACTTCATTCTTTGGTATGTGGCAATCCAGTTGTTCCTACACTATCTTTTTTGTTTTGTTTTTAATAATCTTTTTATTTTGGAAAAAATTTAGATTTATAGAAATGCTGCAAAGATAATACAGAGAATTCCCATATATATATACCAGTATATATATATATGAAGTATATTTTTATTGATCTCAGAGAGTAAGGGGAGAGAGAGAGAGAGATAGAAACATCAGTTATGAGAGAGAATCATTGATTGGCTGCCTCCTGCATGCCCCACACTGGGGATTGAGCCTGCAACCCCGGCATGTGCCCTGACTGGGAATTGAACTGTGATCTCCTAATTCGTAGGTTGATGCTCAACCACTGAGCCATGCCGGCCGGGATATATATATATTTTAACTGATTTTTTAGTTTGCATATTTAGACTTTTTTTTTTAATCCTTACCAAGGATATTTTTCCATTGATTTTTAAAGAGAGTGGAAGAGGGAGGGAAAGACAGAAATACCAATTTGAGAGAAACACATTGATTGGTTGCCTCCTGCATGCACCCTGACCAGGGCCCAGATTGGGGAGCCTGCAATCAAGGTATGTACCCTTGACCAGAATCAAACCCAGGACCTTTCGGTCCACAGGCTGATGTTCTATCCACTGAGCCAAACCGGCTAAGGCTGGGCTATATCTCTTTTTCACACCTCTATGGTTTTTCCCCAGTAGGCCTGTGTTGTAACCTACATACCCATTCTCAAACTTCAGAAATATTTATTACAGGTTCCAGGCCTTTCCTATTCCAGATTTTCTTCAGTGAACAAAGTTAACTGTAATCATTTGTTTATTCAAAAGTCTTTTTGATATGAAAGTTACCACTGACTTGCAGTAATGGAGAATAGGTGAAAATAAAATGTTGCAAATTTGTATGAAGTGGACAATTCTTTAAAGTTACATTTTTCTTTTAAGTGCATAGTTTGGTAGTGTTCACAGTATTGTGTAACAGAAGAGTTACTTACAAGATCAGAAAATGATGAAAAATAATCTTAAAAGCAACATAAAATGTTTTCTAAAAATGTTTTCAGAGTGACAGCTTCCCATTCTCACAGACATTTCTGCCCTCTGAATTTTCCAGGCTATTTGGCTCCTGAGCTCCAGATACTGAACCAGTAACACACCTTCCCGGATGCCAAGCCTCCCTCTGTTCCTGACAACTTCAAGAATGTTTTTGACTGGAAAACTGGTGACCTTCCCAGAAAGCCCAAGCTCGTGGTGGGTGAAAAAAATGTTCACCAAGATACACTTGGTTTCCTGGCCACGTCACTGTTGTTTTTTTAAAGATATTTTCAATTGGTCTGTGCATTGAAATGTTGTCTACTTAAGGAGTTTCAGGAGGGTTTATGTAAGGGACTGATAACATTGCCTTCTTTATAGAAAAAAGAACATGTCTAGATAGTTTTATTGAATTGGAATCCCTCTTCCACTAAGCTTTCATTAGAAACGTTTCTATTGGCTATGTCTTGGTTTATTTTTAATAACTATCCCTTTTGGTTCGAATTACACATTTTTAGAAATCATTTATTTCCAAGGATCTGAACCAGAAAGGTTGGCTTTTAAGTTTGATGCAGCCTTTATTAGATTCGGTGAATAACAGAGTTCATTGTTGCTGGGTCTGTGTTCAGTTCCTTCTCTGTCCCAGTAGGCGCGCTTGGATTACAGTGTAGCTGTCGTCCCTAGGACTTTAAGGGTGAAGTCTTATTGGTTCCCACGGAAGAGATGTGCAGAAGAGTTGGCAGGGGCAGGCAGATGTCTTATGAGAAATTATGCCTTGCCTTGAAAGCCCTCTGTTAAATGGGCCATTAATTGTACAATTTTTAGAGTGAGAGTGATTTATGTGGTAATATTGGGACCTAGTTCTGAAAGCTTGGGGTTTTAGGGTCTGTTTTTCAAATGGGTGATTTCAAGGTTGGAAAAAGAATGAGCTTCATTTGAGCATTTTGTACAGAAGCTGCTTTAAAAGAAAGTCCTGGTTTAATTGCCAAAATGAAACGCTGGTGGTCAGTACCTGGATCTCATAGGTGTTTGATTTGTTTGTTGTGGGTTTTGGAATCCTGACTTGTAGGTAAGCCTGGTGGGAGGAAAAAGCAAACACGCAGGCTTTTAGAACTAAATAGCATTGAAAATAAAGCTCATTTCCTAAAAGGACTTTTTGTTACACATTTCTTAAACAAGAAGTTGCTTTTCCAACTTGAATCATTTAGAATTAGGCTGTGGAAAACACTTAGGGTTTATTTTGGAGCCTGTCAAAACGAAATGATGTTACCTTTTTTAAAAAAAATGTATTTATTGATTTCAGAGAGGAAGGGAGAGAGATAGAGGGGATCAAGTCCGCAACCCGGGCATGTGTCCTTGGCTGGAATCGAACCTGAGACCCTTTAGTCCGCAGGCCAACGCTCTGTCCACTGAGCCAAACCAGCCAGGGCTGATGTTCCCTTTTGGATTTTGCTCAATAAGTGTTGGTCAGGGATTGGGCAAATATGATTTTGACCTGGCTGCTCCTAGAAGAATTGAAAGTGATTGCAGTGGGGTTTCACTAGACCAGGGTCAAATCCACTTGTACTGCTACTCAGCTAATGTCATTCTATTTCATTGCTTCTATAGTTTATTCCCTTGTCAAATCCAGCTAAGCATCTCCCCATGGTTTGCAAGTAGCAGGGGACATAGCTTCTGAATCGAGTTTCAACCAGGCCTGTGTCATGGCAGCAAGAACAGACATGTCAAGATCCTGACTGGTCAGTCTTCATCAAGCTGTGTGAATGGTGTGAGGAAATCTCTGCTTTTCAGACCCACACTGAGGTTTCAATGAGGCAAGGCGTTTGTGTTGCGGGGGTGAATCATTCTCTGAGAAGAGAATGGTGTCATTGAGATTTTGTTTCAATAATTGCATTTTTCGCCAGAGAACTATTATCTCATTGTTAAGTTGTTATAAGTCAGGGTAGCTTTGGGGGATGCATATTAGAGTCTGCTGTACATTTTTTTTTTTGATATAATGACTTTTTAAAAAAATATGTATTTTTTAATTGATTTAAAGAGGAAAGGAGAGGGAGAGATAGAAACATCAATGATGAGAGAATCACTGATTGGCTGCCTCCTGCACGCCCCCTACTGGGAACTGAGCCCGAAACCCAGACATGTGCCCTTGACCGAATCGAACCTGAGACCCTTCAGTCCACAGGCCAGTGCTCTTATCCACTGAGCCAAACCGGCTTGTATTTTTTAATTGATTTAAAGAGGAAAGGAGAGGGAGAGATAGAAACATCAATGATGAGAGAATCACTGATTGGCTGCCTCCTGCACGCCCCCTACTGGGAACTGAGCCCGAAACCCAGACATGTGCCCTTGACCGAATCGAACCTGAGACCCTTTAGTCCACAGGCCAATGCTCTTATCCACTGAGCCAAACCGGCCAGGGCTGCTGTATGTGGTTTGTTTGTTTTTTAATCGCATAGCATGGATCTTTAGGAAGCTTTTCAAGAACCCTCACTGGCGCTCTAGCAGGTTTGGCTCACTGGAGAGAGCGTCAGCCTGTGAACTGAAGGGTCCCAGGTCCGCATTCCTGGTCAAGGGCACATGCTCAGGTTGAGGGCTCATCCCCACTAGGGGGGCGTGCAGGGGGCAGCCAATCAGTGATTCTCTCTCATCATTGATGTTTCTATCTCTCCCCTCCCTTCCTCTCTGAAATCAATAAAAATGTTTTTTTTTAAAAAGAACCCTCACTGGCACCAAAGCTTATCAGAGTTTGAATTTTGGGTGCATAGGATCCCACAGCATTTAAGTGCTCATGTTCAGCGTCATTTAGGTATGGATTCAAATCCCATCTCCGTTCCTTGCTGGGGGGACCTTGGCCGATTGCTTCCCCTCCCTAAGCCTCAGTTTCCATATCTCTAAAATGGGCTTAAAAGTCATACCTACCTGGATTTGTTGGAAGGTTTGGTGCACTTGAATTTGGCCTGGGTGCTTGACTGAACGCCTGACACCTGGTAAGCCTTCGATATCGTGAGTTTCCTCGCTGCCACATTTTACCTCTTGCCTGGATTCATTCGTTCAGTCTAGACCTGCACCATGAGAGGGCGATCACAATAATTTTAAAATTTGGAAACAATTTCCAGCGTGGAAAATCTTTTCCTGTCTTCCCATTCCCTTTCCAGTGCTTTCCTATGCCTGTCGGTATACTAGTATACCACATAGTTCTGATAGTGGGTAAGGCAGTTCCGTTCTGCTTTTCGTTTCTGCATCACTTCCTTCATATTTTCTGGACTGACAGAAAGGAAACCTTTTGCTTCCTCCACCCTTACCATCTTAAGAATGGAACAAGTCCCTCTGTGTGAGTTTCTCATTGTACTTCAGTTACAGCTGCTCTAGAGTACAAACTGGAAATCACCGAGTCCTGCTGCTGCTTTTTATAAATAAAGTTTTATTGGCATTCAGCCACCTCTCTTTGAGAATGTGTTGTCTATGGCTCCTTTGTCTGTTTTCCTGCTACAGTGGGAGAGTTGCTGATGGAGACCATCTGGCCCACAGAGCTGAAAATGCTGGGTATCTGGCCCATTTACAGGATAAATTTGCCAGCCCCTGAGCATGGGGATGATGGAGAATCTCAAGGTGCCCCTTTCCCCCAAAGCCACTCAGGTGGAATCATTTGTGTGCCTTCTGGTCTAGACTTTAATAAAGACATTTGCAAACATGTCTTTCAGACTTGCTGAAAATCGAGCCAGCCATTTTCAGGTGATGTGGTTAATAGACCAAAACCCGATTTCATGTCTCTCATTAGCTCAGCGCGAGGTCCCTCCTGGGCTCCTGTGATTCTTCTGATTAGCAGCTCAATGTGATAATGAGATTGGCTCTCCTCTGACGTGCTTAGATCTGAAAACCCAGAGACTCATTAGTGAAGCATTTTCTTTTCATTTCAACCGTTGCATTATTTCCTTCTTAACCAACTTTAAGTTTATGAAATATTGACAAACCTCCTGATGTTTTCCTGTGTTGATGAAAGACGTAAGCTGCTTGTGCATAAACCAGAAGCATGTTATTTTTTTTTTAATGTAAATTTGATTTGGGGGTTTGTTTTCACCATTCCCTTGACTTACTTTCATTATAATGCAGAGGAAAGCACTGATCCACTTTCAGCCCCCTCTGGCACGTGAGCATCCCTGAAGTAAGAGTTTGGTTCTGGCAAGTGTTCCTGGATGAGAAATCAAGCAAAAGGGTCTGTAGCAAATCAGAAATTCAAAGTCCATGTTTTTCAACAAAAGAATGGCAAGAATCAGTTCAGTGTGTGGCTCATGGCTTGCTTTATTTTTATTTTATTTCTTCCATCACCATTTTCCCCTCCTGTGCCCTCTTCCACCTCCACCTACGTGGTAATCAGTTCAGTGTGTGGCTCATGGCTTGCTTTATTTTATTTCTTCCATCACCATTTTCCCCTCCCGTGCCCTCTTCCACCTCCACCTACGTGGCTTTCTTTTTGTTTTGACTTATACCAGATGCCAGCAAACTGCTGCCCAGGTCTGGCCCGCTACCTACCTTTTCACGGCCCACAAGAGAGGATGGTTTTTACTTTTGTAAATGGTTGGAGGGGAAATTAAAATGAAAGGAAATTCAAGTTTCTTTGTTCAAAATAAAGTTTTATTGGAATGCTGTCACGCCCAATCATTAATGTATCATCAATGGCTGTCTCTCATCATTGATGTTTCTATCTCTCCCCTCCCTTCCTCTCTGAAATCAATAAAAATGTTTTTTTTTAAAAAGAACCCTCACTGGCACCAAAGCTTATCAGAGTTTGAATTTTGGGTGCATAGGATCCCACAGCATTTAAGTGCTCATGTTCAGCGTCATTTAGGTATGGATTCAAATCCCATCTCCGTTCCTTGCTGGGGGGACCTTGGCCGATTGCTTCCCCTCCCTAAGCCTCAGTTTCCATATCTCTAAAATGGGCTTAAAAGTCATACCTACCTGGATTTGTTGGAAGGTTTGGTGCACTTGAATTTGGCCTGGGTGCTTGACTGAACGCCTGACACCTGGTAAGCCTTCGATATCGTGAGTTTCCTCGCTGCCACATTTTACCTCTTGTCTGGATTCATTCGTTCAGTCTAGACCTGCACCATGAGAGGGCGATCACAATAATTTTAAAATTTGGAAACAATTTCCAGCGTGGAAAATCTTTTCCTGTCTTCCCATTCCCTTTCCAGTGCTTTCCTATGCCTGTCGGTATACTAGTATACCACATAGTTCTGATAGTGGGTAAGGCAGTTCCGTTCTGCTTTTCGTTTCTGCATCACTTCCTTCATATTTTCTGGACTGACAGAAAGGAAACCTTTTGCTTCCTCCACCCTTACCATCTTAAGAATGGAACAAGTCCCTCTGTGTGAGTTTCTCATTGTACTTCAGTTATAGCTGCTCTAGAGTACAAACTGGAAATCACCGAGTCCTGCTGCTGCTTTTTATAAATAAAGTTTTATTGGCATTCAGCCACCCCTCTTTGAGAATGTGTTGTCTATGGCTCCTTTGTCTGTTTTCCTGCTACAGTGGGACAGTTGCTGATGGAGACCATCTGGCCCACAGAGCTGAAAATGCTGGGTATCTGGCCCATTTACAGGATAAATTTGCCAGCCCCTGAGCATGGGGATGATGGAGAATCTCAAGGTGCCCCTTTCCCCCAAAGCCACTCAGGTGGAATCATTTGTGTGCCTTCTGGTCTAGACTTTAATAAAGACATTTGCAAACATGTCTTTCAGACTTGCTGAAAATCGAGCCAGCCATTTTCAGGTGATGTGGTTAATAGACCAAAACCCGATTTCATGTCTCTCATTAGCTCAGCGCGAGGTCCCTCCTGGGCTCCTGTGATTCTTCTGATTAGCAGCTCAATGTGATAATGAGATTGGCTCTCCTCTGACGTGCTTAGATCTGAAAACCCAGAGACTCATTAGTGAAGCATTTTCTTTTCATTTCAACCGTTGCATTATTTCCTTCTTAACCAACTTTAAGTTTATGAAATATTGACAAACCTCCTGATGTTTTCCTGTGTTGATGAAAGACGTAAGCTGCTTGTGCATAAACCAGAAGCATGTTATTTTTTTTTTAATGTAAATTTGATTTGGGGGTTTGTTTTCACCATTCCCTTGACTTACTTTCATTATAATGCAGAGGAAAGCACTGATCCACTTTCAGCCCCCTCTGGCACGTGAGCATCCCTGAAGTAAGATTTTGGTTCTGGCAAGTGTTCCTGGATGAGAAATCAAGCAAAAGGGTCTGTAGCAAATCAGAAATTCAAAGTCCATGTTTTTCAACAAAAGAATGGCAAGAATCAGTTCAGTGTGTGGCTCATGGCTTGCTTTATTTTATTTCTTCCATCACCATTTTCCCCTCCCGTGCCCTCTTCCACCTCCACCTACGTGGCTTTCTTTTTGTTTTGACTTATACCAGATGCCAGCAAACTGCTGCCCAGGTCTGGCCCGCTACCTACCTTTTCACGGCCCACAAGAGAGGATGGTTTTTACTTTTGTAAATGGTTGGAGGGGAAATTAAAATGAAAGGAAATTCAAGTTTCTTTGTTCAAAATAAAGTTTTATTGGAATGCTGTCACGCCCAATCATTAATGTATCATCAATGGCTGCTTTGGAGCTGCAAGGGCATAATTGAGCCCTTGCGACTATCAGCATAAGAAATGTCCAGACCTGTAAGAATTTTTATGAGTCTGTTTGAACCAAACTGACGACAACTGCTGGGAAACAAAATCTCAGTGGATTGAGGAAATGTTCCAGAGAATGGCTCTTTTGCACCTTATTTTATACATTAGAATCAAAGGAGAAGATGTAAGGGGATCACATGAAATTCATTGGTGATAGATGAGGGAAGTGGGAGAAAGCAAAGCTGGGTGTGGGGGTTGGGAGGTGAATCTCTGGGATTGGCTACAAAGTGAAAGGAATAGACACACTTTGACATAGATGGGTATAGGATAGTTGTATCGGTAACTAACAATAATAATGAGAGGCTCCGTTATTTCCTGCTCTGGTGGGAGATTGTGTCCTGAGGGGTCTGGAAAAAGAAAATTCCGAAGGTATGTTATCTTAGCTGCAAAAAGACTATAAAAGATAGGCTCAGTTAACCTAAAGATTGACCTTACATTTCAGACCATCCTATGTGGTTAATTTCGGTCTCTGAGCTTGTAAGGCCCGCCATGCAGGCCCCCCTTGAGCTTGCAGGTTTAGTATGTGGGCCCTTTTTCGTCCACAGGACAGAGACTGTCTATCCCAGTGCTCGGCAAACTCATTAGTCAACAGAGCCAAATATCAACAGTACAACGATTGAAATTTCTTTTGAGAGCCAAATTTTTTAAACTTGAACTATATAGGTAGGTACATTGTTATTAACTTAATTAGGGTACTCCTAAGGTTTAGGAAGAGCCACACTCAAGGGGCCAAAGAGCCACATGTGGCTTGCGAGCCGCAGTTTGCCGACCATGGGTCTAGCCTGCCAAACTGAACATTTACTGTTGACCCTTTACAGATAGGTTTGCCAACCCCTGGAATAGACAATTTAAAAGGCCCGGCCGGTGTGCTCAGTGGTTGGGCATTGATCTATGAACCAAGAGGTCGAGGTTCGATTCCTGGTCAGGACACATGCCCGGATTGTAGGCACCATCCCCAGTAAGTGGTGTGCAGGAGGCAGCTGATCAATGATTTTCTCTCATCATTGATGTTTCTATCTCTCCCTCTCCCTTCCTTTATGAAATCAATAAAAATATATTTTTTAAAAAGACGTGGGAGGTTCCCGTTCATCTGTGTTTACTTCACATCATGGTCATGGCAGATAGTGGTAAATGTGGGCCACCAGAGTATATAGACTATGCTGGGGGAGTTGTGAAAGTTATTTTAGGGGGAATAAAGCTTCATTGCATCTCATTAGAGTTTATTGTGTGAATTAGGGAAAAGAGGATTGTGGTAGAAAGGAAGATGTGTTGGGGTAGTAGGAAGCATCAGGTGTTAAGACCAGTGTGGTTGGACCAGACCCGGGTTCAGCAACCTCGGTACTTGAGTTCTGGCTAGGAAAGAATTCAGAGCCAAGACTCAACTATAAGAGAACATTCAGAAAATCACAGAGGTAGAAGAAGTAATTCATGGAAGAAATGGGCTGAGGAAACAACTTATAAAGGCAAAAGAAGGGCCCTTGGAGTTTAGAAGTGAGGAAGGCAAAGGTGATATGCCTGGGAGGGAAGGGAAAGGCGTGGGTGTGCTCCCAGGAGGGACTGTGTACTAGGTCCTCATTTCTAAGGGTTTTAAGGGTGGAGATTTTAGGGGAGGTTCCAGGGGAAGATCTCAATAGAATATTCAGCAGTTTTCCAGGTGTGTCCTTTCAGGGCCCGGGTCTCCACTGATTGGTCGGTGTCAGGGCAGCAAGTCGGTCCTGAGGTCAGCCATGTTGTCACTTGTCTGGGTTTGCTGTTTTTCAGGGCCTAGAGCTGAAATACAACTGAGGCCTAGATGTTATTTCTAGGGAGGAAAGGTCAGGGGGTCCAAAGCCCATGACCAGAGATACCGTAGAGGAGGAAATGTCACCCTGAGGACGAGGTCCCACCCTACAGTTGTCTTTTGCTTTCCACCCTGGTGACCTTTTTTACCTGGCCCAGCGTCCTTGCCCTGCTCATACCTATCTGCCTACCACAGATGGAGGCCTGGCCTAGACAGAGTGGGCTCTGCCCTTCACAGAGTGCAGCATCAACTGGCCTCTTTGCACCTCCACATCCTCATCTGTGATATGGGACAGTGAAGGAGAAAGCTTTGACCTGTGCCTCTAACCTGCCTGACGTGGGACAGGTACTTAATAAGTGGTGTTATTTTCATCGATGTTATTACTTTTATTAAAAGACACTCTTGACAGGGTTTTATGAGGCTTAAATGAGACAGTGTCTTAGGCAGCTGGGGCTGCCATAACGAAATGTCACTGATTCGGTGGCTTAAACGAGACATTTATTTTCTCAGAATTCTGGAGGCTGAAAGTCCAAGATCCAGGAGCCAGCAGGTTTAGGGTGAGGCCTCGCTCCTCAGTTTGTAAACAGCTACCTTCTCACTGTGTCCTTAGTGTCCTTTCCTGTGTGTGTTCCTGGTGTTTCTCTTACGAGGGGACCAGCGATACTGGATCAGGGCCCACTCTTATGACCTCATTTAACCTTAGTTACCTCTTTAAAGACTCTGTCTCCAAATACAGTCTCATTGGGTGTTAGGACTCCAACATATGAATTTTGAGAGGACACAGTTCAGTCTGTAACAGATGGCCAAGGTTCTCACCTATTCAGCAGCTGTTAGTTCATCTCCTTGGCCAATAGTATGCTTCAAGGCATTACAATTTTTTAAAACTTCATGTGGTCTACAAAGCTGACCCTGAGAACTGCTATGAATGAATTTGCCGCCTGATGCTCCATAGTAAAGTATTTGTGTGGATTGGATGGTGGCTTCCACCCTGGCATCTCAGACTTTAATGACCCCATGGGTTCCCTGGCGGTCTTAGTGAAGTATGGATTTGACTCAGCAGGTTGGAGGCACAGTTGGGATTCTGTATGTCTAACCAGCTCCAAGGGATTGTCCAGGCTGCTGGTTCACAGGCCACACTTTGAACTGGTCTGCCTAGGGCTGGCTGGTAGTGTGCAGGTTCTTGATTTCATGCAGGGAAGATTTCATAATATAAGTCCAGGTGATTTTTTAGAGGACAAGTATTTTCTTTTTTAATGGATTTTTAGAAAAAGAGAAAGAGAGAGAAACATTCATGTAAGAAACATTGATCGGTTGCCTCCTGCATGCACCCCGACCGGGGATCGAACCCAAAACCTGGGTATGTGCCCTGACCGGGAATCGAACCCGAAACCTGGGTATGTGCCCTGACCGGGAATTGAACCCAAAACCTGGGTATGTGCCCTGACCGGGAATTGAACCCAAAACCTGGGTATGTGCCCTGACTGGGAATTGAACCTGCCACCTTTTGGTGTATGGGCAGATGGTCCAACTCACTGAGCCACACCAGCCAGGACTACAGGACCTTTATTAAAGCTGGGGACAGTGAAACAAGGAAGAAGCAACAGGAGAGAGAGTAGGTGAGAAAATGAGCTCAGACTGGGCTACTTTGGCTCACTAAGAAGTCAGAGAAAATGGGGCCTTGGGCCAGGTTCTGGGGATTTGCCCAGGATGAGCTGCCACTGCCCGTTGCTCCCTGGTTGGGAGTCTCCTGGGGTCCCTTAGAGTTTAGGAGATGCATGACTCTGGGGGAAGAAGAGGGGTAACTGAGAGTCTCGAGCTTGGGCATGCTCCTGGGAGGGAGAACACAACCTGGGAACTTCGTCTTGAGGGTTTTTAAAGGCAGGAAGTTTAGGAGAGGATCAATAGAATAGTCATCAGTTTTATACTGATGTGCCAAAATTAGATTTATTCCCTTAATTTCATCCTTGGTGTGGTTGGCACAATTGGATTTCTGCTATCTCCATGAGTAAGGTGATTTAAGCTATTTACCCTCTGATTGGGGAGGAGAAATGCAAACCATTTACTTTTGTTGTTAATTCTCACCTGAGTATATTTTATCCATTGATTTTTGGAGCTAGTGGGAGGTAGGAAAGAGGGGAGAGAATGGGGGAGGGAGGAGGAGGGGGAGAGAGAGAGACAGACAGACAGACAGACGTGTATGAGAGAAACATCGATCCGGTTGCCTCCCCCATCCACCCTGACCGTCCCTGCAACCCTTCTGTGGGAGGTAGGAAAGAGGGGAGAGAATGGGGGAGGGAAGGGGAGGGGGAGAGAGAGAGAGATAGACAGACAGACAGACGTGTATGAGAATATGAGAGAAACATCGATCCGGTTGACTCCCCCATCCACCCTGACCGTCCCTGCAACCCTTCGATGTGTGGGTCGACGCTCTGACCACTAAAACCCCAATCTCTCAGTCAGAGTAGCTACATTTCAAGTGCATTTCATTGCAGAAAGCTCTAACTGGGCAGCGCTACATGTAAAGGAGAAGGGATATGCCTTTTTAGTCAAGGACCTGTTTAGTTTCATTGGGCAGCTGTAACAAATGGCCACCAACGTCACAGCTTAACACAGCATGAATTTACTATCTTACAGATCTGGAACCCAGAAATCCAAAATGGGTGTCACTGGGCTGCAATCAAGGGTTGGGCAGAGCTGGTTCATTCTGGGGGCTGTGGTGAAGAATCAGATTCCTTGCCTTTTCCAGCTTTTAGAGCTGCTGCAAGGGATATGCCTTTTTAGTCAAGGACCTGTTTAGTTTCATTGGGCAGCTGTAACAAATGGCCACCAACGTCACAGCTTAACACAGCATGAATTTACTATCTTACAGATCTGGAACCCAGAAATCCAAAATGGGTGTCACTGGGCTGTAATCAAGGGTTGGCAGAGCTGGTTCATTCTGGGGGCTGAAGAATCAGATTCCTTGCCTTTTCCAGCGTTTAGAGCTGCCGTATCCTTGATTTATGGCCCCTTCATTCCTGGTGCAAGCCAGGTGGTGTGTGCCCAGCACACAGTAGGTCCTCACTGCTGTAGCCTGTCCCAAAGCCTGGGCACCAGAGCCAGTTCCCAAAATGTTCCTTTGGAAACATTTCTGGAAGTTGTGAACTTCTCCCACTTTCCAGTTGCATGTCCTGTATGTGACAGGACACCTCAAGGTGTCTGGGCTAGCACAAGCTCATCCGAGTGATATTTCTGTTGCAAAACATCCAACATTCACTCAGAGTTGGACGAGCAAAGACTGTAAAGGAGGGTTTCATCAGGGTCCTCATATAAAGCCCTTAACAGAGAACCTGACATGTAGTAGGTACTCAATAGATGTTACTCCCTGTAGTTATTATTCTTAGTAATACAAAACTGTAGTAGTAGGGAAACACAAGCTGTTAGGACTTAGATTGACATTCATCAGTTGGCCTGGTAGCAAATCCATCTTCAGGAATTGGGAGCTAATGAGCACACTTGAGATCTGCATTACCTGAGTCACAAGGTGAGAATTAGAGACTACTAGAGGTCAGAATAACCCTGGTACTGGATGAGATGACTAGGCACCACATGTTCATTTTAGAAAATGTGGAATTGCCGGCAAAAGTGTCAGAAGAGCCCTGGCTGGTGAGCTCAGAGGTTAGAGCGTTTGCCCATGTACCAAAGGGTCTCGGGTCGATTCCCCCCCACCTTAGGGCATGTGCTGGAGGCAACCAGTCTATGTGGATGTCTCACATCTTCGTCTCTCTCTCTCTCTTTCTCTCTCTCTCTCTCTTCCCCTCCCTCCCTTTCACTCTCTGAAAAAAGCAATGGAAAAAAATATCCTCAGGTGAGGATTAACAACAACAAAAATGTGTCAGAAGAAAAATCACCTGTAATTCTGTCAGAGACAATTGCTATGAATATTTTGGTTTCTTTCCTTCCAATTTTTCTATGCTGCAACACACACACACACACACACACACACACACACACACACTAGAGGCCTGATGCATGAAATTCGTGCAAGGGGCTCAGCCCTCGTAGCCGCAGCTTCGACCAGAAGGTCATCCGGAAGGTTGTTCAGCTGTCTGGTCTAATTAGCATATTATGCTTTTATTATTATAGGTATGTATATTTAATAAAACTAGAATTAAGGTAAAGTATATAGTTTATGTTGCATTTTATCACTTAATATGAAATTGGATTTTTGTATATTTTTCAATACTGGTTTCTAATGGCTAGGTTAGCTACTATTTCTCCATCTAAAACTATAATATATGTTCTTTTCAAAGTTTATACAATAACATACAGCTTGATGAATTTCTGCACGTGCATACACACCCATAAGACAAGACCACTACCCCAGTTGGAGTTATAAAATCCTGTGGTCTTTCCTAGTGCATAACCTTTCCATTTTCACGAATTGACCCCAAGTGTGTTTATATATTCCCAACACTTGTTGCTTCTACTCTTCTTATAATGATGCTTCTGTGAACACCCTTGAACATACACATTTGTCTGCATCTGATTGCTTCCTTTGGAAACATTTCTGGAAGTTGTGAAACACTGGGTCAGAGGGTATGAATGCTCTCAGTTGAAATGCCTCCCTGTCAAACATCTTTCCAGGTCCTCCTTTCCAGATGGCTTTTTCCTACCTTGGGACTCCTGCTGCCCTTTTCTGGACAGTACAATTAGAGTTTTGTGTTAATGGGCCCAACCCGATTCCAGTGGTTGGCTTCAAAACTAGTTCCTCGGGAGCAGGCTTTGTTCATCTTTGTATACCCCTACTTGGAGGCACAATAAAAATTGAGTTCTCTGCCCGGCTGGTGTGGTTCAGTGATTGAGCATCGACCGATGAACCAAGAGGTCACGGTTCGATTCCCAGTTGAGGCACTTGCCCGGGTAGCAGGCTCGATCCCCAGTGGGGGCACGCAGGAGGCAGCCAATCAATGATTCTCTTATCATTGCTGTTTCTTTCTCTCCCTCTCCCTTCCTCTCTGAAATCAATAAAAAAAAATTTTTTTTAAGTTGAGTTCTCCCTTCTATCGTTGAAGCCCTTTCTAAAAGCAATGACACTTCAGGGCTTTTCAAAACCAGTTGAAATTGGTTTCACTTTTACAGTAAACAGGACTTGCTGCAAAGCCAAGCAGAACTCTGAAACCCATCTTTAGGTACTTCTGAGATCATTGATATGGTTGAATGAGTTAATATATGAGAAAATGTTTCTTAAAAATGTCCACCAGACTGTTAAAGTCAGAGTTAACAGATGGTCAAAGTGGGGTGGTAGATTTGCTTACATTTGTTTTTCCTATTAATCACTGGAGTGCTCACATACATTATTGGCGTAAGTCCAGTAATTTCCTCTCCTTTAAATTGCCTACCCTCTCCTTCTAGGAGGCAGAGGAGGAGGAGACTATAAGCCACGAGGAAAGAAGCAAAGTTTGAATAGTTTCTTCCATCTCTTTCCCTCTTCCATTTGAAAGACAGGATACAGTCCTGTGGTCTACTTAGAAATCAGTTTAGAGAACGTTTCAAAGAAGATACCCGGTTAGTTTTGACTGGATATTCATATAAACTTTTTAAAGAAATGAGTGATAGAGCTAACCCTTATCTGTAAGTTGTGAATTTATATTGTTTCTTCCCATGTACAAAACCAATTTTTTTCCTACAAGTAGTTTTTTGTGTGTTGGGGTATAAAGGAAGGCAAATGTTTTATCATGATTTGGCTTCAGCAACTTTGAGACAAATTAAAAGCCTTAAACTCTGGTGCCAGAAAAAACTAAAATAAATTGCCCACTTCTAAGGGGTTTGTGTCTAAAAAGGCACAGCTGCTTTCACTTCAGGAGTCTGCCCAGTGCGTTCCTGTTGTTGCTCCTTGCCACCACATGGTGTCGCTGTTGAAGACTGGTCCTGTGCAGTTGTGGTAGCTGACCTGCTCATGGCTTCCACTCCCTCACTGCCAAGATGGCCTGGGTATGCTCTGCCCTCAAGCTCCTGAAACTATCTTCCTAGCCACTTCCATGGGAAGAGCAAGTCATGGACTTAGCCATTCCTCCCCCTAGTCTTTGGGGGCCACCTTGCTAAAAGATGAGACAGTTTTTCTAAGGACATTCCAAACACAAAAGATCTTGTCCTCTCAGAATGGTGAGGCCAGTGCTATCTCTAATTTAAGGGCTATATCTCTGAGGATATTACAGCAAGAGGATTTACCTTGAGCCCCACTTTTGGGTAACGTTTCAAATATCTCTTTTTCAAAGCAGAAAGGTGGCCAGGTGAACTACAGTATCTATCACAGACCCTTAGAGAGGCTGCTAAAATTTTCAAGATTCCGTTCAATGGTGATCTTTACCATGACAAGCATACGTTGTTTATCAGTAAGTCCCCAATGTTGTGGATAGGTTCTGCAACTTTAAATAAGTTTTTATTGATGTTAGAGAAAGGAAGGAAGGGAGAGGGAGAGACACATCAATGTGAGAGAGAAACATTGATCGGTTGCCCCCTGTAGACACCCCCACTGAACTGGAAACCTGGGCATGTACCCTGACCTGGAATGGAACTGGTGACCTTTCGGTGCACAGACAAATCTCAACCAAGTGGTACTGGCCAGGGCAGGCTCTTCAACTTTGAAAGAAACAATGTATAACCAGTCTTACCATAGTTTAACTGATATAAACAAGAATTAAGTTCCTATGGCATATCATCATTATGATAAAAACATTTTCATTATAACATTACTTAAGGACCTGCTGTATGTTAAATGTGGAATAAAACTGTGTGTGTGTTCATATGCATCCTCATGTGTATATTTATTATATTTAATATTCATTCGAGAGGGATAGAGAAATAGAAACATTGATGAGAGAGGAACATTGATCGGCTGCCTCCTGCATGCCCCCTACTGGTGATTGAGCCCATAACCTAGGCATGTGCCCTAACTGGGATTGAACCAGTGACCGCTTGGCTCCTGGGTTGATGCTCAACCACTAAGCCACACTAGCCAGGCTGTTTCTTCTTAGTTTAAAAAGAGTAGGTAACAACAATATATCTGATAAGGGGTTTCATTCCAAAATTAATGAACTTACGAAACTCAACACCACAAAAACAAACAGTCCAATTAAAAAATGGGCAAAAGACTTGAATAGACACTTTTCTTAAGAGAGCCTGCAGATGGCCAATAGACATATGAAAAAATGCTGTCTCTAATCACCAAAAAAAAAAAGCAAATTAAAACTATAATGAGATGTCACTTCACACCTATCAGAATGGCTATCATCAATAAATCAACAAACAAGTGAGAGAAAAGAGAACCTTTGGTTAAATGCAAATAGGTGGAGTCACTGTGGAAAGCAGTATGGAGTTAACTGAAAAAATTACATATGGAACTGCATTATAACCCAGTGATTCCACTTCAGGGAATGTATCCAAAGAAAACCGAAACACTAATTCAAAAGAATATATGTACCCCTATATTCATTGCAGTGTTATTTACAATAGCCAAGATTTGGAAACAGACCAAGTAGTCCATCAGTAGATGAGTGGGTAAAAAGCTGTGGTAAATTGACACAATGGAATACTACTCTGCTGTAAAAAGGAAGGAAATGTTACCCTTTGCGATAACATGGATGGACGTGGAGAACATTATGCTAAGTAAAGTAATTCAGAGAAAGACAAGTACCATATGATTTCATTCATGGGGAATTTTTAAAAAATGTTATTGATGTTAGAGAGAGGGAGAAACATCAATGATGAGAATCATTGATTGGCTGCCTCCTGCACGCCCCCTACTGTGGATGGAGCCGACCCTGGCATGTGCCCAGACCCGGGAATCCGAATTGGTCCACACTCAACCACTAACCCACTCTGGCTGGGCCTTAGGTGGGATTTAATGAACAATCTGAACTACCAAGCAAAATAGAGACAGACTCGTAGATAGAGGGCAGGCAGACAACTCTGGTGGGAGGTGATTAGGCGGGTGGAGGGTTTGAGGAAAAAAAAACAATAAAAAAAACCCTGATGGACATGGACAACTGTGGTGATAGGGGGAAGAGGGCTTAGAGGGGATAATGATGGGGAAAAAAACTTAAAATATTAAAAAACACAAAGAAAAATAAAAAAGAGTAGGTGAGTTCTTTCCAGTTTTCTTAAATAACCTGACCCATGCAAAACATTGCTTATTTTGGTACAATCCTTGATTAAAAGATACTGTATACATCTAGAAATTAAAAAGAGAGGCAGGACTAGATTATACTTGGGGGAGAGCTTTTCTTTCTTTCTTTTTGAGAGTTTGTTTATTTTGCTTATCTTAAATGAGATAAAGAATATTTCCAAGCGGGCAGGTTTCCAACTTGGACCATGTACACAAAGCAGCGCATTCTAAGGAGAGTGACTGAACGAAGTATTTTGCCCATGTTTATTTTCTCCTACAAGAGTGATGTAAAACTTTTCACATGTGCAGAAGCAGCCGTTTTTGCAAATAAAATAACAAATGCAAGACTAACAGGTGTATGGCAGACCCAAGACGCACATGTGGTTCTCATCAGCTGCCTCTCGCCTGTTTTAAATCTAGGTTTTCCGGTAACAACCAAAAAAGTTATTTCTCCTGAGGCCACGGCTAATAATCCACTCAGCCAGCCTTCCCACCCCTTTTCTCACAATAGTATTTCTAACAGCTTCCAGAGAAGACAACAGCAGCGGAAGCGGGCGGGAAGGGGGCTGGGCGAGGAGCCCCAGACAGTAGCAATTCTGGATTTGACCTTTAACTCCGGGTGACCTTGGGCCTTAGTTTCCTCCTTTAGGAACTGGTTGGCGCATAAAATGCGGGTTTGTTTTCCAGCCTCCACGCCAAGCAGGGTGGGTCTTGTAAAGCCAGGGGTTCTCCACACGGGGAGATTCCGCCGGCCCCGGGCACCTTTCTGGTTGCCTCCGCGGGAGGAGCAGAGACAGGCATGCTGCCCAGCACCCCGCCAGGACCAGGACGGCCCGACCAGAGCGATCCGGTCCCGATGTCACTGGGGCACAGGTTTGCAACCACGGGGGCGGCTCAGGGCTGGCTTTGAAGCTATCCCAGCTGGGGTGGCGGCTCCTCCGAGAGACGCGTCTCTGTCTCAGCTTTCGAAACTCAGGCCAGCGAGGCGCTGCAAACCCCCGCCCTGTGGGGTGCGCAGGGACGCGGGCGGGGCGTTCCTCCGCGCCCCTCGGTAGACCCTCACACGCGCATCACTAAGTGGACGTTTGTCTCCCTCGCCCCCAAGAACGCCGATCGAGAGGCTAAGGAAGGACCCCTGGGCTCAGAAAACTTGGCAGTGTCTCCCGCCCACGACCCCTGTCACCTCCGTCAGTGCGGGGAAGGTTTTTCTTCCCCGAGGAGGTCCCCACAGCGCTGGGTTCAAGGACTCCGCGCACGTCGCGGGTTTCCGTCGGGAACCTCCGCCTACGACACGGCTGGGGGCGTGGCCTTCAAGCTGCGGCCGTTGCCCCGCCCAACCGCCTCCCAA
>NW_005353498.1:468104-492647 GCF_000412655.1 Myotis brandtii | reverse complement strand
CACCTCCCCTCTGGCCCAGGCAATGGCAGCGGCTCCGTCCTCTCCGCAGCAGATCAGGGACCGGCTGCTGCAGGCCATCGACCCCCAAAGCAACGTATGTACCCCCCGCGCGGGCCGGGACCGAGGCCTCGTGGGCCCGGGACCCTCCCCTTCCCCAGTATCCCTCATCCTCCGGGCTTCCGGGACCCGTCTGAGGCCCACCTGTCCCCGAGGGCCGCTGCCATCCCAGCCTTTCGCCCCCCCAGGCCCAGACCCGGGGCGCTCGGTACGTGAGGCCGAGGCTTCCGTGCGGCCTGGGTGAAGGGAGCAGACCGGATCTGAGGCCAGAGCTTTGCCTCCCTTCCTGCTCCAGCTCTACGGCCCTTGCTGCTCCTGACGGGGCTTACCCGCCTTGCCCTTCCCCCGAGACCCGAGACCCCCGGGAAACCCTCCCGGCGTGGGGGAGGGGAGGGAGAAAGGCTGTGGAGCAACTGGTGTCCTAGGTATAATTCGGGGAGCCCTTGCCACCTGTGTCTCGGTCTTCTGGGTGATCAGGGAAGTCCTTCCCTCTTCTCCTGCTGGAAGCACATTGACTTCGGAGGGGACCCCCTCCCCCCCGCTCGTTTTGCCCCTCGCTGGGTGCCCAGGGCGCCTGGAGAGGCCCCTGGGTTCTGGGAGTGGCCATGCCTTTGCCGGGTCCCTCTTGGGGTCGCAGCCAACGGAAGATGATCTTGGGGAAGGTGGGATTCTTCATGTTGCCTTTCTGGGCCTAACTGCCCATTGCGTCTCTGACCAAGCCAGAGTCCCACTTTTTGGTAGAGAATTAGAGCTGATTCTTTGCTATCTCTTTCTCCCAAGAGCCCTGTTTAGGTTGTCTCTTTCCCCTACCTAGGGGTCCCAGCCTGGTGGCTTGTGACCTAGAAGGTCAGGGTTAACCCCAAGGTGTCTTTCTCAGATGCCCCTACAATGAGGCTACTGTTTGCAGAGGGATCTCCCCTGCTCCCTCCGTGTGTGAAGGGAAAGACTCATCATGTTCTCACATATTCTCCAATGGGTTGCTGGCGATAGGGGGTCATTTTCCCCTGTGGCAGGAGCAGGTTGGTCAATGGGAAGATGGTATCCTGGTATGAAGTGAGTCCCTGCATTTGCTGGGAGACCAGGAAGTGGCCGTTGAGATCACTTCTTAACATGCTGGGGATGGAAGAAAAAATCATCTTGGGCTTGGCCAGGTAACTTTCACTGTTGGGGCTTTTGGTTTTCCTTTATGTGAGCTTGGCTAATTGCTCTTAGTATGCTTTAGCCTGTTTTAGTTTTTGTGTGTGTGTTTTAAATCATGCTGGATTGTGCAGTTTTGGTAGAAACTGAGGAGTTATTATTCTCTAATCTGGTTTCTGTGTCATAAGTACCCCTGGTCTTCAGGCCCCATTAAGACTGACTTGGTGGGAATTGCCTTTAACAAATGTATACATTTTTGTTAGGGTTTTGGGGGTGGAGTAGGCACAAGCTATGTAAAACCTTTCAGAATTTTTGCAATAACTGGTGCTACTATAATTCTCAAGACTGAAATATTAGAGGATAAAGCAAGTGACATAAAAAATGTAAGTCTTGATGACTTTTGCATCTTTTGCAATTTCTTGAATTCCACGTGCTTGTTTGACTTTGGGAGAATCTGAGAGTGGCTGAGATGTTAGCATTGACCCTTAATGCCACCTAGGAGAGCTTTGGGATCAGAAGGTGCTTTCACAAGTGTTCATGATGTTGTAGATTAGGTGGGGCAGCAACCTCAGGGGTTGCATTGTGTGTAGGCTCTAATCTAGAGGGTTCCTAGGAGTAGGGGAGGAAAAGGGACTAGCCAGAATCTGGAGGAGGGAACAAATCTCAGCTTCATATATCCTGGTGCGTGCAGGAACATTACATTCATATGAGCTAATGGCTGTGTTACATGGCATAGAATTCACATTTCATGTGGCTTGTTTTGGATGACTCTAGTGATAGGTGTGCATAGAGTCCTACTAAGTAAGTGTGATGGATGGAATTGGGAAATTGTCTCTTTGAATATGAGTGATGAGGAAAGTCCCTCCTTTAAATGCTGCCATTGTTAGTGTTTGTGAACATTGTTAATAACCATTTGACTAGAGCATGACTTAGAGCAAACCGAGTATAGAAACTCAGAACCATGGTGGAATAGGTTGCTGGTGGAGAAGGTGCAACAGTATGGCCAGGCTGTAGTTTTCTTTTGACCTGGGTCCAGGTGAGAGTGAGGTGGCTCCAACAAGGCATTGCTGCCATGCAGCTGCTCTTCTCTGCCTTACCCAATTATGAACTCCACTTCTGGATAGTTAGTTGACACATATTTAAGATGTTCATGGGGAAAAAAATGGGGACAGAGTTGAAGAGCCAACACTAAAATTAAACGTCTTTTGAGAGAAGCAACACAGAATTGTGTCATGTAATGCTTACCTTTATGGGCAGTTATGGTTAACAGACAGCTTTTGCTTGAAAAATCAATGTAGGGCAGTGACCTAATATCCGCAAGTATCTGAAAAATTAGGGAAGCAACAAAGTAACATTTACTGACCTCCTCCTTGACAAAGGAGTTCTTAAGAGGAAAGTTGTTTCTTTGCTCTAAATTCTAGCCTCTGGAGTATTTGAATTTCTGTAGCATCAACTCAGTACTGAAGTAATTCTTCTACACTCCTTTTCAGATACACTAACAGTTTTTCGGAACAGTCCAGCCTTACTCTTCTCCTGGTGTGTCAGCCCAGAGAATTGATGATCTCTCTGAGTGCAGTGTGCACATTTATTACAGCTTAATCTTGCTTCATTAGAGATGAAGTTGAGGGCAGTGTCTTTTCCTGCCCAGAAATCAGAGTTAGTCCACCCCAGCAGTCTCTTTAGCAGGTGATTAGGTTCCCACTTTTGTTTCACAAAAGTTCAAACTTTGTCTTCCTGACCAGAATGAAAGTTTTGTGAGCATGGTTTGTTTCTTTTCTTCTCTCTCTAGAGCAGAAGCATTAGGATGTACCTTCTAAGTGCTGGTTAAACTGACTAACCCCTAGGATCCTTCTTGGACTTATGACTGAGGAGCTGCATTTGAGCCATCTTTTACAGAAAAGCCCTTGTGACTGCTATAGGCCCAGGGGATCAGTATGGTATATTCTAATGCAGAACTCTGTAGAGCTGTAAGGAACATGGATGTTTATCTGGCATCTGAGTAAAGGTCTGACTGAGATGGTGAGCAATACTGAAGCCCCATGGCAAGTTGAATAACAGCACAAGGCAGGCCTTGCTCAAGGCAGGTGACTATCCCTATATTCAGAGCAGGGAGAGGCTAGAGGAGGCACTGAGGGGAAGAGGGACTTGAACTGGCCCTGGACGCTAGTGTAAATGCCTGCCAGCAGTCAGGCTCTTCAGCAGGAAACTTCAGGCATAACTTTCTTATTCACAGTTCTGCAGACATTAGTTTCCAACAGGAGGTGACCAAGGGGTCTCTGCAGAGAGACACACTCAAGAAGGATAATTTTCCCACCTAGGAATTTGAAGGTTAAGATGCTGCTTAGTTTTCCTGGGCTGCAAAGTGGAACTGGGGACCGGAGTATGTGCCCAGAAAGCTCCTTCCCAATCCAGGGTTCAGGTTATGGAAAGGGCAGCCAAGGCTAACATGATTTGTCTTAAAAGTGTGTTTTTTAAAAAAATATATTTTATTGATTTTTTACAGAGAGGAGGGAGAGGGATAGAGAGTCAGAAACATCAATGAGAGAGAGAGACATCAATCAGCTGCCTCCTGCACATTCCCTACTGGGGATGTGCCTGCAACCAAGGTACATGCCCTTGACTGGAATCGAACCTGGGACCTTTCAGTCCGCAGGCCGACGCTCTGTCCACTGAGCCAAACCAGTCAGGGCTGTCTTAAAAGTTTTTTAATGCAGTGTGCATTGTGTGAACTTTCTAAAATAACAAAGTTTTACACAGATATGCACACTTCATAGGACTTTGTACAGCATTTATATATATATATTTTATTGATTTTTTACAGAGAGGAAGGGAGAGGGATAAAGAGTTCGAAACATCAATGAGAGAGAAACATCGATCAGCTGCCTCCTGCACACCCCCTACTGGGGATGTGCCCGCAACCAAGGTACATGCCCTTGACTGGAATCGAACCTGGGACCCTTCAGTCCTCAGGCCAACACTCTATCCACTGAGCCAAACCGGTCAGGGCTATACAGCATTTTAATAGCATCTTCTACTTCCCCTCACCAACCCTGTAAGGAAGGTGAGTTGAGCCACCTCTCTCTCATTTCTGCACAGTGACGGTATACGCTGCTTAGTGAGTGTCTCCTGTGTCCAGGAGAGGACAAGATGCTTTTGTTACTTACTGACTTCATGTGAGGTGACAGCCCCAATACCCAAAGTTACTAAGTGATGTACCTCCAACTCTAAATATTACCACACTGCTTTCAAAGATGGAGAGATGGCTCTGAAGAGGCCCAAGAGGGCAGTGTCCTCGAGCTGATAAGACAAGATGTGGGAGCCTCTTCTCTCTCACATAAGTTTGTATGTGACTCCAGTAGTTGGGTTAGATTTACCTGTGCCAGATCTAACAGGTTGACAATATTAGGCAGCCTGCCCCAGAAACATCTTAAGGTTACTTTTAGGGACAGAGTCCTGGGCCAGACCACACTGTGGCCCAAGAGGGCAGTGTCCTCGAGCTGATAAGACAAGATGTGGGAGCCTCTTCTCTCTCACATAAGTTTGTATGTGACTCCAGTAGTTGGGTTAGATTTACCTGTGCCAGATCTAACAGGTTGACAATATTAGGCAGCCTGCCCCAGAAACATCTTAAGGTTACTTTTAGGGACAGAGTCCTGGGCCAGACCACACTGGTGTGGCAGCTGCCGGCTGACGTGGAACTTTTCATGAGTCTTGTTTTCTGCTTCCAGGTTACAGCAGTTTTGATATTAACTTAAAATGCCATTGATTTCTGCAGAAAAGAGGACTCTTGTAAAATGGAAGACTGCTTGTTCTGATTCTCTCCAATATATTAGAGCATATGAAATCTAAGTATGTCACTGCCTGATCACGCTGTTTCCCAAATTCAGTGACATTCCTGTCTTTGCTCTTTATACTGTAGCCAGGATCTATGGGGAGAACAGTGTGGTGTGTTATGACTGTGGGAAATAGACAGGTAACAAGTGTCCGTTATGAAGCAGGTGTGTGTCCTTGTTGTGACACTCCTTCAGAAGAAGGTGGACTTTACCTTGCATCTTCATGGAGGTCTCTGGGTGGTCCTCAGAGGTGGCTTTAATTGGACTATGTTGTCCTTTTTTTAAAAAAACAAAAACTATGTTTTTATTGATTTTTAGAGAGAGAGGAATAAAGAGATAGAAACATCGATTGGCTGCTTCCTGCATGCCCCCTTCTGGGTATCAAGCCCAAAACCTGGGCATGTGTCCTGAGGGAGTATGTTGCAAAGGCCTGGATAACTGTCCAGGATCAGCCTGTGGGAAGTGGTTTTTGTCCTGATACAGTTTTTAAAAGGCACCATGGTCAACTGGGCTCCTGGGCTCAGGACACAGATGTGTGGCAGGACACACACCTCGGGGTTAGGTGTAGGAGGGTAGCTGAGCTCGCCTATGGCTTGATTTTTGTGTCTTTGTGGGCATCTTCTTAGATGGAATTCTAGTTTAACCAGAACCAGGCCCCAGGCTGATCTCTATGTGATTGCAGTCCAGTAGGTGGGTCTCCTGCCCAGCCCCTCACTGCAAATTGTCTTCTGGAAGCTGGGGAAGCTGCCTCTGTTGTGCTTTTTCTTTTTAATCCTGGTGGTGGGCTGTCCCCCAGGGGCCCACTAGCTAGTTGTCAGAATGGGTGACTGAGATTGTGGCTCAGCAGGTGGCAGTGTAGGCAGTGTATTTTCACTTCAGCCCCAGAATGCCCATGCTCAGAGCCCCCTTCTATAACAGCTTCTTTTCACTCTTGAGGTACAGGTGTGGAATGGAGCAAGAATTGACATAGGGATTCCATGAACTGGGGAGCATTTCCTGCATAAGGAAGGCCTACCAGTATTGTGCATGCTGTTTAAAAGTACTCTTTGAATGAATCCCAGGTCTTTGAGGGCAATATACTTAACATCTCAATCACCAACTGGTATACTGTTTATGGAGACATATGGTAAAACTGGAAATGGTAGCTCAGCCATTGAATAAACGTTTCTAGCAAGAGCTTATGTGCTGGGTACAAAGGGTGCAGACCTGGACATTCCTGGCCCTTACGTTCCAGGACCTGGAGCCTCCATTGTAGGGAGAAGGGCAGGCATAGTGTGTGCACATGGACTATTTGGGGTGGGAGTGGGAATCTGGGGTTGAAGTGGCCTTAAAAGGCTTATAGTTCTGTCTTGTTCAAAGATTGTTCAGAATTCTTAAGAGCGTGAGAAATGGCTTTCTAGAGTACTTCATCATTTTGAGTTTTCAGAATGAAAAGTTTTACAGTCAGGTGAAGGAAGTCCGTTTTTGGTTCATCTCTGATCCTGGGGGATCAGAGAGTTTGGGGGAATAGCTGGAAAGTCTCGAGTAGTTTTCTCCCTCAGCAGTGGGATGGGAAGGGGGCAGGTGTCAGGTTCTGTGAAGAGCCTGGGAGCTGATTTCAAGTATTTGAAGTGCTGTTGTACCCCGGTGTTAGGTTTACTCTGGGTGGCAGGAGTTCCCGGGAGGGAGGCCCTACAGTACTTTGGGGAGCTCTTGATTATTGCCAGAGCTGGCTGGAGACAATTTGGGACTACCATACCAGGTTGGGGTACAGGCACACCCAGGCCCTCTGTCTGGACCCAGAGACTACTGATAATATGAGTTCCTAGAGGTTCTGTGACTGCATGTGGAGCCTGCAATAAAGGAGAAGGATCATGTCAGGTGAGGTGCCACTGTCAGACAGATGGAGTTCAAAGCCTTGGAATGCCCCTAGGACTGCAACGAAGTTTCCTGTCTTCATTGGAGGCTATGAAGTGAACAACTGCTGTTTACTGAGCACATACTATGGGCCAGGGACTGTGTGGAGTGAATCGCATCCTGGTTGCTTCTCTGGATTTCATTTTAGGGAAGATCTGTCCAATATTGAAGAGGAGGCTGTTGGAATTTGGGCCTAAATCCAGTGCTGGTTAGCGTTAGCTCAGAAGCCAATGGGCTTAACGACAGCAGTCTTCCTGCTCAGTTCCTATAACCTTTTCCCCCTTAGAATTTCTAGCCTAGCTGCTCCTAATCTTTTTTCTGTCAGGATCCATTTTTATGATCAGAAACATTCAGGAACTCCCACATAATGACAGGTGTACTTTGAGTAGCTGTTTTTTGAGAAAATTCAAGGACAGAGCTAATCTAGTCATGCTTTGAAATGAAGTTATGTCTTGTCATCCAAACAGTATCTACTTAAATCTGCAAGCTGACCTTTCTTGTCTGTGTATGACACCTAGGGCTGGAACCTTTATACCGTTTGTTGCCACCCCCACCTCACTCCCTCCTCTCCCTTTTCCAGAAACCTTTCCTGCTTTAATCCAAGACAGTTTCCCCAGGTACCGCACATGACTTAAAACCTACATTCCTGCTGATAATAGGTCTTGTTATTCATGTTCTCCTTGGATTACAAGCTCCCTGGTAGTGGACCATGAGTTCCTCCCCATGTATCTAGGACCTCATAGCAACTGGGTGCTCGGATGCTTGTTGATTATCCTGTGCAAAGGACTGATCTTGGGAACTGGCGGTCAACGCTGGGTAGGTATTGAGTGCTGTACTTTTCAGCACTCCTTGTGTGTTAAAGACTCATTTAATCTGTACAGCAACTGAGGAGGCAGGTACTGTGCCATTGTGGAAACTGATGATCTGCGGGCATACTGCTAGAAGTGATCACACTGGATTGAAACCCACTTCCAAGTCCTCACCCACCTGCTGAGATCTCCCATGTCACTGTGACAGCACAGTGGGTATAAGATGTTCTACTCTTGGCGGCTCCTGCGGGATGTCCCTGCCTGCTCGCCGCCAGCGCTGGGGCCAGCTCACGAGGCTTCTTCGGGACCAAGTCCTGACGTTATTACAAGACTACCCTTTCCCAGAGGTCGTTCACGTCGAATTGTGGATGGTACCGACGCTGTTTGGCCCGAGGGCCCAAAGGCTGGCCGCGTACGAGAGTTGCTTCCGCGTTTTAATCCTGATGAATACGGTCTCCAGAGGAGCTTTTTAAAGAACTGATGCTGTAGAATGAGGGAGGGACCGCTTACAATTCCAGCTGAGCTGGCGGTTGCTGACATCACCTTAAAGTCGTCAGTTATAATAAAGAGGAAACAGGTACAATCCCAGATAAATTCTGTTGAAAGACGAAAGGTTTGTTGTTTTACCTTTTCTTTCTTAATGTTTTTTTTAAAAATCATGACATGTATTAGCAGTTTTTAAATTTTGTTCCAAACATTAAATGGACTGTAAACTGACACCTGCTGATAGGTTTGTACTGTGCCTAATTTACTTTGTAAACCTATTGGTCTACGAGTGATTCAATTTTTGCCTCAGAGTTTGGGGAATTCTTAGTATTTGGGGGCTGTGTTACATTCTGTTTTTAGAATTAATTTTCCAAACCACTATGCTGAATATTAACGTGAAGCTGTCTGTTAATACTTTGACAATGAAGGTGTTGTATAAATAATATTCTTTGGGGGGGGGGGGATATTGGATTTTGTATTTCTGAACAAAGCGTTTGACAAATCAGATGATCAGCTTTATCCAAGAAAGAAGGCGAATTCTCTGCCTCCTACAGCAGGAAAGGTGGATGTACAGAGTCCACCAGGAGCCCTGAGTTCATGAGCAACCGTCTGCCGGGACCAGACGGGCCGTTCTGGCTTAGTCAGGAGGGAGCCCCGTGCAGTGGAGGCCCCTGTTGCAGTTGGCTGGGAGGAGATGAGGATAATTGCATAGACTACCCTGCATTTCCAGCCCCGAGCTGTGTGATGCATTTTAATCTCCCAGATCTCCCAGATGCTAACACGGATAAGTGCACCAGGTGGGCAAGTGTGGTCCAGTGGAACAGTCCAGTGGAACCTGTTAAAGGCATACCCTAATTCTTCCAGGGTTGGCCATATTTTCTTCTCACTGGAAGCTTTTATGTTGCGTTTTCCTTTTTTGGCGCATGCAGATGTGGCTGTTGAGATATTTAAAAGGGCTTTGCTGCCTCCTTTTTTGTTTACTTCTTTGGACTCGGGGTATTACAGGTTTATTCATTTAGCAGGAGTAACTTGAACACCTCCACCGAGCTGGGCTGGACCTCTGTTGTACTGATGGGTTGTGACTCAATAAAAAAGAGGAAACAAACTATTCTGCTGTGTGTCTTGCACCCCTTGGCCTTTCCCTCTGTTGGCTAAGAAAAGATACATTTTCTCTTGTTTGCATTTTTCACAATCACCAGTTTAACACTTTCATCTCATGTGGAATTCTAAACTGTGCGGATTTGTGCTGTTGAGGGAGATGACGTCATGGCCAGGCAGGCTTTGGCCTGACTCCCACAAGGGGACATAGCCCTTTGGCCGTTATGCCCCATGACCTGGCCCTGAACTGGCTGTCTGTGGACCAGACACCTCAGTATCAGGCTGGAGGTGCAGGTGGGAAGGAACTCTGATGAAATCTTATAAAACTGTGTTGACCATTCCAGAAATATTTACTGAGAGCACCACCTGTGTGCTTGGTCCCATGCTAAGAGAGCAGAAAATTTATTTCATTTCTTTCCTTTCTCTTAAAATGGCAAAATAAGGAAAGCCAAGCGTTGCTCCCTCTGAGTGCCGGGAATCTGTGGCATGGTGAGCGGTGGCAGGCTGTAATTCTGCACCTGCACGGCTCCAGGAATCTTTCTTCCTCTTGTTTCCAAGGAATGTGTTTAACCCTTTAGCTGCATTTGACTCCTGAGCTGTGCAGTGAGGAAGCTGGAACAGAGGCAGCCATCTGGGCCCGGCAGAAGTGCCTTCCCATTGCCTTAAAAGTCTTCCTCCTGCCACTCAAGAGGGTCCCCGCTAGCTCACAGGGAGTTGGCCTTGATCCTGAGGGAGGTGGGGAGTGAGGGAGAAAACCCACTCTGGCGGGTGACAAAGTAGAGCCCTCCTTTTCTTTGCCCAACCACCGAGTGCCTCCTCCCTGCCCTACTTTAAAAAAATGAAGACTGGCAGCTCCTGCGGGATGTCCCTGCCTGCTCGCCGCCAGCGCTGGGGCCGGCTCACGAGGCTTCTTCGGGACCAAGTCCTGACGTTATTACAAGACTACCCTTTCCCAGAGGTCGTTCACGTCGAATTGTGGATGGTACCGACGCTGTTTGGCCCGAGGGCCCAAAGGCTGGCCGCGTACGAGAGTTGCTTCGGCGTTTTAATCCTGATGAATACGGTTTCCAGATGCAGAGTCCTGCTCTTCGTTATGCGCCGGTGGTGCGCTGTGACGTCCCTGATTGTGAGCATGGCTGTCCAGCTTCGGACCCGCGGAAATCGAGCCAGAACTAGGGCCAGAGGGCTGCAAAGTTCTGCGCGAACCTCAGAACATGCAGACATCCAGGGAAAGAGGCTGCTAGGCAGAGGACGTGGCAAACGCAGAAGCCCTCAGGTGGGAGCTGAGCTGGCAAGATCCAGAACAGCAAGGAGGCTGGTGTGGCTGCATAGGATTAGCAAGAAACAAAATCGAAGAGGAAAGGTGGGCCAGAGCGCCCAGGGCCTTGTATGCTGTGGTCAAGACTTTGGCTTTTAAGATGGAAAAGCATTGGAGGGTTTGGGGTTGTTTTTCTTTTCTTTTCTTTTTTAAATATATTTTTATTGATTTCAGAGAAGAAGGGAGAGGGAGAAAGAGATAGAAACATCAATGATGAGAGAGAATCATAGCTCAGCTGCCTCCTGCCTGACCCCTACTAGGGATGGAGCCTGCAACCCAGGCATGTACCCTGACTGGGAATTGAATCATGACCTCCTGGTTTATAGGTTGACACTCAACCACTGAGCCACACCAGCCAGGCACTCTGTAAGCTGGGCACTCTGTAGACCTTTTTATTCAGGCCAGAAGGAAATGCTTTGTGTTTCTCTTAAACTTTCTGAGGAAAGGGTATGAGGTGATTCTTCCTTTTTGTTTCTCGGCTGGCGTTTTTACCCCTGACAGAGAAAAGGTGGCTCGTGATCTTAGATCCCTGGTTCAGTGTTCCCAGGAGATACTGTTCAAATGCCACGTTGGGATCTTTGGCTTTTTTTGGTCATGTGACAAACCAGACCCTTCCTGGACACTCCTCTCCTCTGGGTTTCATTCGTTAGGGTTAGGAAGTAGGTGATGCTTTTTCCAGGACACACCTCTGATGGGTCAGCCTCATAGCTGCTGTGGAGACCCCAGTCACTCATCTGCTGTGTGCACAGAGTGATGTTGTAGGTGGCTGGCCTAGAGTCTGTGGTGGAGGGTATTTTGGTGCAGATGTCAGCAGTCAGCTGATTTACTGATAAAGGACTGCTGTGTGTGTGATTGTGGCTCACTGAGGGCCCAGTAGGTGGCTCCTCTGCCCTCCTGGTATCTTCAGCTCCATCCCCTACCCACACCTCTGGTCATACTTGGCTTCTTGGGTAGTACCCTGACCCACCAAGCTGATCGAAACTCCACTTGCATGCACTGGGGACTGGGGACTTCTTGTCTGCTCGATGGCTTATTTTGATATCCCCTCCCCCATGCCAACTTAGCTCTCCTGTCCCCTTTTGCCATCAGGTCCCTGTCCTAGTCCAGGTTGGGCTGTGGGGTAGTGGCCACATTCTCTTTCCCACAGGTGATCTCTAAGTAGCTAGCTAACTGCCCTCTTCTTCTTAAGGCCAGCCCTTCTAGAAGCCACTTCCCAACTTTACTTACCCCCTCAGTTCATCTTGCATCTGTGCTGGGCATGCAGTTGGCAAGCTCGCTCTTTCATGCTGTCTATGGGGGTGAGTGACACTAGTGTGTAGGTATCTTCTATATAAATACACACACACACACACACACACACACACACACATATACACATATACAAGCCTAATATGCAGTGTCCCCTTGGGAGTTTGACCGGGAGACTGGGAGTTCCATCGCTCACTGTGACATGTGCTGACCACCAAGGGGAGACGTGGAACAAAGGAAGGCCCCAGCCAGCCCTGATCCCCAGCCAGGCCTAGGGACCCTACCCGTGCACGAAATTTGTGCACCGGCCTTTAGTGTAATATAGGAACATTAGACCCTTTTCGCTAATTATTTCACATTGTTTGCCTCCAGTGTTCAGTTAGAATAGTTGCTAGTAGAGCACCTGTCCTCCACTTCCTTTACTAATTCTGTTTGCAGGTCTCCCACAGAGGGAGGGTAGCCCTGTGCTCATGACAAGAGCTTGAAAGCAAAGGGGCTGATTGGCTCGAGTCATTCAAAGGCCAACTTTCTGTTCTACTTTTTGTGTAGCTTTCACACAGAGTGGTGTCTTCCCTCTAGCCCAGGGATCCTCAAACTATGGCCCGCGGGCCACATGCAAATACAAATATTGTATTTGTTCCCGTTTTGTTTTTTTACTTCAAAATAAGATATGTGCAGTGTGCATAGGAATTTGTTCATAGTTTTTTTTTTAAACTATAGTCCGGCCCTCCAACGGTCTGAGGGACAGTGAACTGGCCCCCTGTTTAAAAAGTTTGAGGACCCCTGCTCTAGCCTTTGCAACTTCAGGATTCACCCTTGTGGAACATTATTTAAGGCAGTGGTTCTCAACCTTCCTAATGCCGCGACCCTTTAATACAGTTCCTCATGTTGTGGTGACCCCCAACCATAAAATTTTTTTCGTTGCTACTTCATAACTGTAATTTTGCTACTGTTATGAATCGTAATGTAAATATCTGATATGCTATATGTGTTTTCCGATGGTTGCGACCCACAGGTTGAGAACCGCTGATTTAAGGGAAGAAAGAGCAGGGGTCTTTCCCAGAAACCCCAGTAGACATGTCCTGGTGTCTTCAGGCTTTGCTGGAATTAGCAGGCTATGTTGGTTGGTTTGTCCAGAATAGAGGGGATGCCTCAGGAGACATCAGGGGCCTGTTGTTGGTGAAGGGGGTAGTAGAGTGGGATGCAAGCTGGCAATGTCCCCTGGGTGCATGCTAGTTTAATCACATCTTTGATGTGATAGTACCATCAGATAGTTGGTAAAGTGCTGGGGGCTGGGAGACTTGGGTCCAGCTGGCAAAATGGAAGTAGCTGAAATGTAAGGTCTGGATGGGCTGGTTTGAATGTTGTGAGGTTGCAGCACTGAGTTCTGAGTAACCCATTCCTTCTGGTCAAACCCGCAGACTCGCTGTAACCGGTTTGGCTCAGTGTATAGAGCGTCGGCCTGCAGATTGAAAGGTCCCGGGTTTGATTCCGGTCAAGGGCATGTACCTTGGTTGCGGGCACATCCCCAATAGGGGGTGTGCAGGAGGCATCTGATCGATATTTCTCTCTCATCGATGTTTCTAACTCTGTATCCCTCTCCCTGCCTCTCTGTAAAAAATCAATAAAATATATTTTTTTAAAAACCCAAAAAACCCGCAGACTCTACCTTGCCTGTAGTTGCACTTGGGCACCTTGTGTTTGTGCAGGTGCCGGTTGCAGCTTCTGGAGACTCTACCTTGCCTGTAGTTGCACTTGGGCACCTTGCTGTTACCTTGTGTTTGTGCAGGTGCCGGTTGCAGCTTCTGACTCCATCATGGACTGAGGAGCACTCAGGAGTCCAGGAGCTCCTGCTACAGTGCTGCTTGTTGTCCTGTCCCTAGCAGCTCTCCTGGTACTGCAGTAACTGCCTGGACCCAGTCTGGGCGGAAGAGGTGGTACAGTCCAGGAGGCCCAGACCACCCAGGCCTCCTATAGTTAAGAAAAGGTGGTGCCCATGACCCAAGCAAGAGCCATGCTCTGCAGACTTCTGTCCTCTGGGCTCAGAGGCATGGCAGGCCCTGGCTGTGTTCTGGTCTGGTATGATTGTCCTGTCTATTTCCTCTTGTCTCTCCCCTCCCCCTGGTTAACCTGGTAACCAGAAACTGGTGCCTGCATATCTTGGCCTAGCTTCTTCCTCTTAGGTAACTGAGAGGAGTAAGGGCAGGTGATTTTCATGACCTTCCTTTTTCCCACCCGGCTCTCAGCAAGCACCTGACGGTGGGGTTGTCTGCTCCCCCTTTGCTGGATGCTGGCAGCCTGGCAGTGACAGAAGTGGACCACAAGTTAAGTTTTAGGCACTGTGTCCATAGACATAATTTTTATATGTTGTTAGATTTTGCTTGGCTTTGATAATTACTGTGGAGAAATTCTGTTTACAAGTGGAGATGATAAAACTTAGAGCCATTTTTAGTAAACATTTAGTAATTTATAAGCATTGGCATTTCTAAAGAATCCACGTCCTTCCCTCTTTTCATTTATATGTGATGTTGAAATACAATCGTGCAGATGGATTCTAGTTTCATTCAGACGTTATTTTAAGTACTTTGAAATAATGAAGAACTCTAATTTATTGTGTGGTGTGCCAGTAAATGTTTCTAGGAAAAAAATACATTTACATATGTACATAAGTTTATAAATTCTGATATGAAGGATGGGTAGCACAGTTTACAAACAAGGAAATAACGACACTATTGTCAATTCCATGCAGCCAATTGTTTCTCTCAGACTGCTTTCCTTGATTATTGCTGAACTTTTGTATCTATAGTCATCTTAGGAGTATAGTTCTTACTTGAAGATTAATTGATATTTTTGTTTATGTTAATGAGTTAAGTGATATCTGCAGAATCAGATAATAGTTTTCAAATACTGGAAGAATATGTCCTCAATTGTGCTATTCCTAATGTAACGGCTATGGGCATGATACACTATTAAGTTTAATCTGCATTATTAACATTTTCTCCATCACTTTCTTAAATCTAAACCCCAGGGTTGCAAACTATTTCTGCAGAGGGTTAGGTAGTAAATATTTTTGGCCATACAGTGTCTGTCACAATTCTGCACAGAAGCAAACATAGACAATATTAAAATGAATGGACATGGCTGTGTTCCAATAAAAACTTTGCTTATGTGGTTAATTTGATATTATGTGAATTTCACCTCAATAAAAAAAATATATATATAAAATGGGGGAGGGGACTTTTTCTGCAAAAATAAGCATTGGGATGTCCAGCTGGTGTGGTTTAGTGGTTGAGTGTGGACCTATGAACCAGGAGGTCACAGTTCGATTACTGGTCAGGGCAGGTGCCTCGGTTTTGGGCTCGATCCCCAGTGAGGGGTGTGCAGGAGGCAGCCGATCAATGATTCTCTTTCATCATTGATGTTTCTATCTCTTTCCCTCTCCCTTCCTCTCTCTGAAATCAATAAAAATATTTTTTTTAAAAACTGGTAATTTTTTTTTAAACACCAAGTGTTTTAAAAACAGCAATAAAAAGCAGGCATTGGGATGTATAGAGTTTGCCAATCTGACAATAAATCAAGACCTGATTTGAGTGTTTGTCAATTTCTACAGTTTAAATACTTCTACCAGGCTTATTTCAAGCCAGTAACATGATGCTAGGAAAAGATTTCTGAATAACCTTGGGCTCTCATAGGCTGCTATGAGCTGGCTCCAGCACACTCCTGGGTGGAGTCCCTATCCTAGGCCAGGTTGGACCCTGGTGCAGGGTACAGCAGCCCCAGGAGAGCAAAAGTATTGGTGTATGTGCAGATGGAGATCTGGGCTGTAGGCCACAGGTTCCTTGTCCAAGATGGCATCAGTGCCTTTGCAGCTGACTGCTGAAAGGTTCTCTTAGTTTGAGTGTTTGGGGGGCCATGCCCAGAGCCCCTTGAAGGTACTTGATGAGTCAAGCAGGGCGCTGTGCTCCAGATCCTTTGCTGCCCATTCTTTCTGGGGCTCTGGGGCTGAGGTGACCACCTCTCCTCAGCCAGTGGTTGGGAGGAATCCTTTCTCTCACGTGCCACACTGTTTATTTTCTTCAAAGCTTTCGGGACAGTCACCTGTTCTGTTTGCTTGTTTCCCTGACTTCCTCCTCAGCACATATGCAATATATTTGTATTTTCCCATTAAATAAATAGTTGCTAAATGAACACTTATGTCTATTCTCTTCTGGCTGCAATGGTTGCAGTGTGCAGTCGGGATGGCTTTAGGCTCCCATGTCGAAGTTTTTCCTGACATGTCCTCCGTGTGTGTGTGTGTGTGTGTGTGTGTGTGTGTGTGTGTCCATCTTCTGACTACATTCTCCTTCCAAATCAAAGAAGTCATTGTTGCTAACCTCACCACTGGGCCATAAAAATTGCTCTAGATCTCAGCATGGCTAATGCCATATTTGTTTCTGCCCCCTTCTTCCAAAAAAGAAGGAATGAAACCCACACCCAGTGCACCTTGAGGCTGCTTTTGTACTGACTATGTGGGCCTTATTTACAGGCCAGACAGTCTTCAGAGAGTCTCAGTGGCCTCTCCTCTGCCGACCATGGTATCCAGAATTGCCACTTTACTGAGAATCACACTGCTAGTTAATGAGATAGAAGGACTGGCTACGCGTGCAGTCCTGAGTGTTTCATTCCTAATTAGATGAAGACAGTTGTATTTCTGGGGACCCAGACCAAAAGCCATCACCTTATGGGAGCAGGGAAATAGCAGCCCTGGAGAGGCCAGCATTGCAGCCTCCTGACACACCAGATGGGTAAAGCCAGGTGATCTGATAAGGACCAGGTGGAGCCCCAGTTTTGCTCTGAGCTGCCTGGTAGGCTAGTGACCTGACACCTATCCCTTTGCAGGAGGTGGAAGTGTGTGAGTTCAGTGAGGAAAGGAGGAGGAAAGCTGGCCTGACTGAATGACAGATTTGTTGAGAATCCGATAGGATAAGGAGACAGATATGAAAAGGCACTTGGTTATTAAGAGCTCCATGCAGCCTTCAGATCTTCCTTTCCTAGGGGCTGCCATTTACAGGATGGGCTCTTGGCACCTTCCATTTCAGTGCTGTGGTGTCAGGTGCTTATGCCCTCTCTCTGGGCATCTTCCACCTGCCCCATCCTCCCCTCTGCCTTCTTCATGTCTGTTTCTCCTGCCCACCATTCATCTGAACCTCTCACCTCCTCCAACCGTCCCAACAAGCACCAGCCTGGAGACCCTACTCCTGGCCTCAGAAACATAGAGGTGCCACCTCCTGGCAATGTGCCCTTGTGCCAGTTCCTTCTGCTGTTGCTCTCCATATGTGTGGGATATATGAGGACAGCAGCTGCCATGGGTTGCAGATGGGTGTGGCAAAGGCCAGTGACATTTTTTGTGTCTCCCACCTTGGAGGTGTTCTATCCATGTTACATCTGTCTATGTTACATCCATTTCTCTTTTTAATTTACCTGGGCATCCTGGCCTTCATTCTGAGAACCCCAAGGCCTTATTGAAATCCTGCCCACATTGCTGTCTCAAACTCTGTGTGAGCTGTGTCACCTTAGGCAGAATCTAATTTCTGAGTCTTTGCTTCTGAATTTGTAAAATGCCTTACCCCAGCGCAGCTCTAGGACTCTATGGGACAGTGTCCTTACAGTGGTGGCACAGTGTGTGGCCTGCAGTACACATGGGAGGCAGTAGTTTGGGAGTGTCAGGAGGTGTAGCTGTGATTCTTTTCCTGTCCTCCTAGCCAGAGCAGCTATATGTCTTATCATACAGACCAGGACCCTAAGAGTCAACAAAACATTGTTAAAAATTACACTGAAAACAACAGGTAGAAATGTGTGATCTGGCAAACCAGGCCTAGGGTCACCTTCCACACTCCAGTGTCCCTCTGTGCAGTCCCCTTAGATTCTTAGTCCTCTTTGCAGAACTGACTCCAGCAGCTCACAACCTCCATCTCCCCCAAACCCTTAGCCCACCCCAGCCCGCGCATTCAGATGTGGCCCACACTCTGGGGCTTTCCTTTGCCCTGTTCTCTGCCTAAAATGTTGCATTTTCTTTCTTTTTATTCTCACTGATTTATCAGTACACAAGTAATAAAACACCCTCCTTCTTTAAAACTTTAAATGTTTAACCTACAGCTAAGTCCCCTTTGACCTCTGTCACTGATGCAGTTTCTTCTGTCTCTGGACAGAACTACTGTCGTAGGTCTGGAGTATGTCTCCTGTGCATGTAGAGATAGATACACCCCAGAATCCTGTGTGTGGTTTTTAAATAAATTCTGGCACACATGTCTTTTTTTTAAGACTGATTTTTTAAAAATCTTCACCCAAGGACATTTTAGAGACAGGAAGGGAGAGGGAGAGAGAAACATTGATCTGTTGCTTCCTGTATGATAGGGGATCGAACCTGCAACCTGGGCTTGTGCCCTGGCCTGGAATTGAACCCACGACCTTTTGGTGTATGGGACGATGCTCCAACCAATGAGCCTCACTAGCCAGGGTCAGCAGCCAGTTCATTTCCCTCAGTGTTTCTCTATCCTTGTTACATGAGTCTAACTCAGTCCATTAACTGCAGCATAATATTCCATGATAGGAGCTGTTTTATTATCGTTGAGCCAGCTTCCAGAATTTTGCTAATACAATTATGCTTTTTGAATAGTGTGCTAAGTCTCTGCTTGAGTAGGTCTGTCAGTTAAAGTGTGGAGTGGTGGTTTCCACAGCAGCAATATGGAGGGGCACTTCAGTGGGTGCCTTCTGCTCTTCCACAGCTCTGCTGAGAGCTGGTGCTCTAAGGCTGAGGGACAGGGAGAGGCAGTGTCACCCTCTGACCGAGGGGTTCTGCCAGTACTCCCTGGACCCTCACCTGGCCAGAAACCTTCCTTGAAACCTCAGCACACCTCCCCCCACCCCACCGCCAACTCCCACTCCCTTTCTCAAAAACTGAGGTTAGGTGTGTGAGGGAAAATGCAGGTGGAGCTGGCTGTGGCGTCAAGAGGCCTGCTGTGCTGAGCATAGGGGCAGAGCCTTGGGACACCAGAGGATGTCTCTCCCAGATATCCAGAGGCAGCCAGTGTTAGGGCCCTGCTACTTACAGTGGGGAAACTACTACCAATAAAGTCCATTGCCCTGAATCTTCTGTAACTCCCATCAGATGTTGCCTTAGCATTCAGAATCACATCTGCTTTAGCAGGGGCCCTGAGAGGCTATGAGTGCAATGATTCTCTTTGACAGATTAGGACCCCCATCTGGCCAGCACTTAACTATGTGCTGGGCAGATTCACACAGTCCCATAGGGGAGCAATTGCTGTCCTTATCTTAAAGACATGGAAGGGACCCAGGGTGATAACTTGCCCATGACCTTACAGCAGGAGGTTCTGGATTCCAAGTCCAGCCCCCTCACTCCTTCAGCTGCCCTGTCCATTTGCACATGTGCCCATCAGCCACAGTGCTGGGTGGGCATGGACATGGTAACAGGATGACAGAGTATAGTGGCTCTATGTAGAAAAGCAACAGAGGAATGCTGGTGGATGAGGTAGGTGGAGCAACAAAAGGGGGGCACGTGAGGGCTGCTTGAGGGAGGGAAGTCCAAGCAGAAGGACCTCCTAGGAGGTTAGGAGTGCAGAGGCTTTTTCCACTAGGGCCCCAGAGCTATTTTGAATTGAGCTTGGAAAGGTTATTGGGAGAGCCGAGGGTGGGCTGGGCAGGGAGGTGTGACATTCAAGAAGCTGAGTATGCCAATCTTGAGACCCGTGCAGTCATGGTTAAGGGGAGGGAACAGTTGCGGATAGCTGGTGTGCTGGGTGCGAGGGAGACTGGGTGTCTCTGCCCACTTCTGAGCGCTCAGGGTCACTCTGAGAAGCAGCAAGGTGTCTCTTCCAGTCACATTTCATTATCTGAGTCAGACTGTCTTCCAATTGGCACATTTGTCTTTCTTAGTGGTCGGTGATATACTGGTGCATCTCAGTGGGTGAAACATGGGAAGTCCATGCTCAGAACCTGGTGAAGTGAACAAGCTAGGAAGCACACATCAGTAAGACAGCGCCACAGCGGCTCCCTGGCATCCAGTTACAGACTCTCCCCTCCTGCCCTGTTTCCTTTCCTCACGCAGGCCTTACCTCTCCCGGCTTCAGGGACCATCCTACCCTCCTTCCTGTTCATGGCCTCTCCAGCTCCAAGTGATGGCCTCCACATCCTGAGCCCCTGGGTTCTCCCTGCCTCATTGTTGCCCCTTCACCTCACACCCACCCCCAACCTGCCCCTCTCCCTCTTGCTCCCTGGAATTGGGCAGCATCTGCAGATCTGTCTGCTTGCCTCAGCTATGAGTTCTCCACCAGGCAGCTGGAACCAGCTATTTAAAACTGCAATCTGACCGTGTCACTCCCTGCTCTGAGCATGGCCCAAGATCCATTACATGGCCTGTCCGTGGCCCCCTCCCACTCTCATCTGGTATTCTCTGCACTTGCTGTGCTGCTCTATGCCCCTGACCCTTGGTTCCTGTTGTGCCCTCAGTCTGGCGTATCCACACCTTCCTTGTCTGGTTTGCAGCCTCTGATTTCTTCAGGCCTCCTCAGAGGCCCCAGAACATTGAATATCCCAGCCCACACTGTTTGAAGTTCCCTAATCATGGTCTGCCCGCGCAGCCAAGCCGGGAGTGCCTTCAAGGCTACAGCTGTGCCTTATCTGTAGTTCTGTGTGATGCAGTAAAGCATGCAGTGAAAAGCCATTGCTTAGGAGCAAGGCTGCCTGGCCCGAAACCCAGCTGTGTGACCTCTGGCAGATTAGGTGACTTCTCTGTGCCTTATCTTCCTCCCTGTAAAAGGGGGCTGATAGAGCATGGAGTGTCAGGGTGATTATTTGTAGAACTACATGTAAGAATTTCTTAACAACAGAAAAGAATTTTTAACAAATAAAGCCATGCCTGTTTGGCCTTACTGAAGCTATAAAAAAACCAACTCTTCCTAGTGCATCTTTTAGCCAAACTCCTACAGCAGGCAGGGCCTTTAGGCTTATCACTGGGAGGAAAGTTGGTGCAGAGTGGGGTGGTATCTGCTGTGCCTTCACTCAGCCTAGTGGGAATCCAGGGTTATGCCAGGAGAGGGCAGAAGCAGAGCCCATACCCCTGTGATAAGTGCTGGTTAGTCTGTCTCCAGTCCTTGGAGCACCCGTAAGCTGGATGACACCGTCCTCCTGGTGCCTAGATGAGGCTTTTGGCTCAGTGAAGGGAAGTGACTCTCCTGCCCACTGCAGGGTGCTATTGCCTAGCCCTAGTTCCAGCCTGAGGCTGGCAGGGGCAGGGAAGCAATGCCAGCAACAAAGGGGGTCGGGGGGGACTTTGGGTGCAGATGCTTCTGCCAAGGGAGTCAGATGAGCTTGGGACACTCCTTGGGGATGATGGGAATCATAGCCCAACTTGGCCCTCCACTATAATTCCCCAAGGCAGCCCAGATCCCACAAGGCAAGCTGATCTCCCGAACCCTTGTTGCTGGCACAGGGGGCCTCTGCCCACCTCTCCCTCCTTGCCTTACAACCCTTTTACCTCTCCTTGTCCCATGTCTGTGCGTGCTTGCAGTTCTGAACCCCCATTCTTCCCTCATGCGCCCCATTCTAGGATACTTGCTTGTCTCCACCACCAAGATGGGTATCTGTGAGCAAGGGCTTGAGGACTATCCCCCACGCCTGACCCTGCACAGAAAAAATAGTATTTAAAGCATGGCTTTGCTCTTTCCTCCAGCTGCAGCCTGCACAATAGCTTCCTGCAGGCCTGGAGAAACCTTGTATCTATTTACAATCTTTTTGTGTGAGATGAACATGGCATCTGTTTGGAGGGGCAGAGAGACTCAAGCTCATCTGTGAAATGAAGAGGCTGCCAGTATATCACATGAAGACCCTGTGCTGGGGGCTCAGCGTTGCCTGCTATGCAAAAGGACTTTTTCTGGCTTGAAGGGGATCCCATTTTATTTTGATAGCTATGCATTTATTTTAATGGCACTAGAAAAAATATAATCTGCCTCTCAAAGCCCAGTCATTACTGCTTATGACAAGAGTAAAGTGTGAAAATGTAAAGGGCTAATTTTCAGGTGGCATTTGGAGCCCTGGCCTGACTAGTGACCTCTCTCCAAGGCTTATTCCCACCTCAGGATCCAGGGGAGCGTCTGAGGATGTGAGTCCCTCATGGGGGCGTAGAGGGAAATCAGGAAGTTTGTGTGGAACCCAGGATTTGGTATCAGTTGTTTTCCCAGTCAATGTATTTTTTTAAAATATATTTTTATTGATTTCAGAGAGGAAGGGAGAAGGAGAGAGAGAAAGAAACACCAGTGATGGGAGAGAATCATTGATTGGCTGCCTCCTGCATGCCCCTACTGGGGATCAAGCCCACAACTCGGGCATATGCCATTAACCAAAATCGAACCCGGGACCCTTCACCACAGGCCAACACTCTATCCACTGAGCCAAACCAGCTAGGGCTATGTGCTGGTTTTTTTTATTACTTTATTTTACTTACTGTAGCTGTTAGATTTATATTCAGTAACATTATTTTGGCTTTCAGCTACTGGTAAACTTAAAATATTTGATTCGTTTTTCATCTTAGCATATTTTCTCTCATCCAGACCTAAAACTTGTTAAAGATGATGGGCATGGCTCAGCAGCCCTGCTGCATCACTGTCAGAAGTGAGGTTGTGTTTGTTAGTGTTGCAGATCCCCTGAGGGCTGTGGATCTGTGGGGTGGCAGGGCAGCAGGGTGCCAAGTGAGGTGTCCAGCTCAGGAGACTGGGATTGTTGGCCAGTGCCATGCAACTTGCACAGTTCAGCAGCTATTGGAGAATGTGCAGGGGATAATTGTTGATGTGACTTGTTGATGGTAACAAGGTTTGTGGGTTTTATTTGCTGTGTTTTGGAGAGAGAGAAATGGGATTCTGGACCCTTGGACAGGGCATGCTTCCGGCAGATGCTGCTGGGTTAATTAGCTGGAGCAGGCTGGGCCATCACCATGTCCTTAGAACCCACGTGGGTCCTGGGCTAAAGGAATAGTCCATGATAGTTCATGTTTGGGCAGGGCCGGGGCTGGGACTGGGATGGGACTGGGCCCTGGGAGCTCCAAGGAGGCAGCCTGAAAACAGCCTTAGAAAGTGGCAGTGCTGTGATATTGAGAGGATGCAGGATGGATAATGACTAAGAGGCACCAAACAGCCCACACAATTTGGAGCACCTCTGTGTGCCAGTGGTGACCTGGAACAGGAGAGGGCAAACTTGGGAATGGTGTTGAGTGTGCTTTCCCTAAGGTTTTCCAGTGTCAGTTTTTGAAAATGAGCTTGTGCCAATGCTTGCCTTGCCCAAGTGTGATTGTCTCAGTTGATGGTTTGAATTTCTAATCTTAAGTACTGTGGATATTGAATAACAGTGGGAAGCTGGCTTCTTACCACAAGAGGTGCTGCCAAAATAGACTTTGAAAGTGGAAATGTTGGAGAGTTTGTTATTCGGAGATGTAGTATATAGTGTGGCAGCATCAGAACCCTTAGATTTGGAGTCAGACAGGTGTGCATTTAGATCCTGCATCCCCTGGTCTGGCCATGGACAAGTTCTTCTACTTCCCTGAGTCTCTGTGAGCAATTTGGCCTCAGTGCCAGTCCTGGAGGGTTACTGCACTGAGTCCTTTCTTCCTTTCCTCACATTTGGAGATACCCTGGCATACCTGTGCTGAGTCAGGGGACAGATAACAAGGGCAGGAAAGAGCCCTCCACCTGTGTGCACTTTTGCAGACAAGTGGGCCCACCTCTCAGGGACCCTTTGCTTTCTTTCTCCCCTTGGTAACAGAGTCATTGCCCTATGCAAGCCAGGAGTTAAAAACAGTTGAGGCAAAATATATATATACTAGAGGCCCGGTGCAAAAAAATTTGTGCACTCGGTGGGGTCCCTCAGCCCGGCCTATGCCCTCTTGCAGTCTGGGACTCCTCGGAGGATGTCCACCTGCTGGCTTAGGCCCGCTCCCTGGGGGATCGGGCCCAAGCTGGCAGTCAGACATCCCTCTGGCAGCCCGGCAGCCCTCGGGGGATGTCCACTTGCCATCAGGGAGCAGACCTAAGCTGCAATCGGACATCCTTAGTGCTGCTGAGGAGGCAGGAGAGGCTCCCGCCACCACCGCTGTGCTGGCAGCCATCAGCCTGGCTTGTGGCTGAGCAGAGCTCCCCCTGTGGGAATGCACTGACCACCAGGGGGCAGCTCCTGCATTGAGCATCTGCCCCCTGGTGGTCAGTGTGTGTCATAGTGACCAGTCATTCCCAGTTGTTCTGCTGTTAGGGTCAATTTGCATATTACCCTTTTATTATATACACACACATCCTCCTACATAATAAAGCTGTAACATGCAAATTAACCCTCACACCATCACAAGATGGCTGCTCCCACAGCAGAGGCGGGGTTCCCATAACACAAGATGGCTGTGCCCACAGCTGAGGCGGGGTTGCTGTAACGAGCGAGCGGCAGGGGACCTGAGGCCGTGCCCCCTGCCCCAGCACCTGGCCAGGAAACCTCAGGCTGCCCCCTCCCCCCCCACGGGGCTTGACAGGGGACCTCAAAGTGCACCCCCCGCCCCAGCCCAGGCCAGGGGATCTCAGGCAGCACCCCCCGCTCAGCGGGGCTTCATGGGGGACCTCAGGCCACGACCCTG
>NW_005353498.1:466091-468014 GCF_000412655.1 Myotis brandtii | reverse complement strand
GCCCCCCCCCCCCATCCCAGCCTGGGCTGGGAGACCTCAGGCTGCGCCCCCCGCCCCAGTGCCAGGCCCAGGGACCTGAGGCAATGCCCCCCGCCATGGCACCGGCCCAGGGGACCTGAAGGTGCACTGGGGGAACTGAGGCTGTGCCCCCCGCCTGTCAGGGCTTGACGGGGGCCCTGAGGTTGCGCTGCCCCACCCAATGGTGCTTGACAGGGGTGGGGCCAGCCGGGTCTGGGTCCTGCATGATTTCAAGGTGCGCTCGGGTGGGTGGGGACTTGACTCTGGGTCCCGTGGCATGCCCCAGACTCTGACAGGAAAAAGATTTTCATATACATTTTGCTAATTTTCTTTCATCTCTGACATTTCTATTATAGAGAAAGGGCAAATAGTAATACTAAAATATTTCCTCTAATTAATTCCCTTTTAAATGTGCATGAATTTCATGCACCGGGCCATTAGTACACACACACACACACACACACACACACACACACACACACACACAGTTGAGGTAGTACCAGTTGCCATTGAAAGTGTTTGGATCCTTGGAGCAAAGTTTAACACCTGGGAGTTTGTCCCCAAGTAAAAAAAGAGGAGTGAGTTGTATGCTCATTGCAGCACTGGCTGTAGTTGGAGAACTCAGAAGGAAGTGAAATGTCCAACAGTTGGAGAAGGTCAAGGAAATTATGATGCATTGATGGAACATTTAGCTGTTAAACATGATCATTATGAAGATTATGTAGCAACAGGAAGAGGAGAAGTATTTGGTGAAAAAGAAAATAGTATCTATGGTGTAGTTTCAATTTCAACTACATAATTTTCACAGCCTCTGGACAAGGATGGGAAAGTCACCCAAAAAAACGTTGTCATAGCTCAGGCTGGTGGGAATGTGAGGGTCTCAGGGGAGACAGTGCCTCAGAGCTCAGCCTTTGTGGTCAGACCTGAGTGGTGATGATGTCCATTGGCCTGCTTCCTGGGGTTGTTGGAATTCAGGAGGGCACACATGTAAAAACAGTAGTGGCTTAGTAGATGCTCTCAGAGGGGAAGAGGAACAATGATGAGAAGGGGCTGGACTCCACACGGTCAGGGAGGGGAGCTGAGGCACCATCAAGCTCTGGGTCCTCATTGGTGTGCCCACCATGCTCCATGTTAGGTCAGATGTGGTCACATTGCCTAAAAAGTTAGGGGGCTATATGTAGGCATAAACAGTCTGATCTCTTGAGTAAGAAGTGGGCCTCAACCCACCATATCAGGGGGTTGAAGACACATCTAACAGAGTTAGCGTGGGTTCGTTTACTTGGAAGTGTAGTGTCTGCATAAGGTGAGAGAAAAGGGAACTCACTCAGTCTCAGGCTTATCTGCTCCAAGGTGCTACTGCTGCTCCTGGGGCAGGAGCCAGGGTCAGGGGAGTTGGCCACTGGTCTGGGACATCCATACCTTTGAGATGTGAAAGAAGAGCCACCAGGTGGGGCTTGGGGTCTGAGGTCATACCTGGGCCTATGATGCAGATTTGGCCCTCCCTGAAGTAGGACTGCGCAGCAATAGTGGGGAAGTGGAGGGAGAGAAGGAAAGGATCTGGGGTTGGGGCTCCAGGAGGAAGGAGCAGCCTTGTGTCCGAGGAACTGCTCTGAGAGAGGGGGCTGAGGTGCCTGGGCCGAGATGACAGGTAGAGATTCGCAACCAGCACAACCTTCTATTTTTTCACATTGACATAGGCTGTAGTAACAAACGTGCTTGCATTCTCCCCCGGTCACACCGCTGCATTTCTCTTGCATTTGGTATTATCTATGTGGTGAGGATCAGAAGGGAAAAATAGCAACTCAAGAAAACACACTTGTGCCGAAACCGGTTTGGCTCAGTGGATAGAGCGTCGGCCTGCGGACTGAGGGGTCCCGGGTTCGATTCCGGTCGGGGGCATGTACC
>NW_005353498.1:443904-465929 GCF_000412655.1 Myotis brandtii | reverse complement strand
CTCTCATCGATGTTTCTGGCTCTCTATCTCTCTCCCTTCCTCTCTGTAAAAAATCAATAAAATATATTTAAAAAAAAAGAAAAGAAACATTATACCCTTAACATATCAAAACACCAAATAAAATCTAAAAAAAAGAAAACACACTTGAAAAAATAAGTTTAAAAATATTGAGGAAGTAATGAAGGAAATACAGTGAAAAGCATAATCTTTTCTGATCCCAGTTCTCAGTGTTTTTGCCAGCATGCATTCCAAACAAGTAGATACTGCAGTGCTTCTGGATTGTGAGTCTCCTCTGACATTTAGTCATAGGGCAGACTCCTGGCCTTCCATGGATTTTGCTGCCCCTCCACCTCCTGTGTGAATCAGATGGTTCAGGCAGAGGTAGAAAGTGCTGCCATTATGTGGTCAGGCTTCCCTCCCTCAAGACCCCAGCAGGAAAGGTTGGGAGGAGGTGGTTGAGTTGGTTGTTGGTGGCAAGTAACCTCAAGCTGTGGTGATCCTCCACTATTCCCTCACCCTCTACTAGCAAGCTGCCACTCATCTGCCATGCCCAGCAGTGCCACTGTCACCGAGTTACCATGTGGATTGTGAGGTTTGCTTTCCACATTGCTTTTGTGTCTGGCTCTGCAAAAACCTCCTCCCCTTCTCCCTCCTTATGTAACCCTCTAGAATAATTTCAGGGTTGCCAAGAAGGTAAGTTGGGGAAAATATTTGTGGTAACTTCCAGGACCACTGTGTTGAAAATGGAAGACTCTGCCGAAAGCCATTGGGCCCCCGCTGAACAAACATGTTTGCCTGAATGAGTAACAGAGCTTGTGCTACCCTGGCCACAGCCTCTGCTTACCCTGGCCACAGCCTCTGCTTGCCCTGGCGGTGGCTTTCCCTCTCTCTGGCCACGCAAATGTGGCACCCTTTGCCTTGCCCTTTGTGGAGGTGTGTGAGGACCACTGAGAATCATCTCACTGTTCTCATAACCCTCAGGGGGTGAACAACGCAGGAGACAGCTGGAAATAGGTCAAGACATGTTTGCTCTCCAGATACCAATTTGATGGCTGCAGATCCTGACTTGGAATTAATATGGTGGGACCTAGCACTGTAAGGTGGGACCTTATTCATCTGTTCACCCATTTGTTTGTTCATTCGTCCGTTCTTTCATTCATTAGTTAGTACTTATTAAGTCTCTACTCTGTGCCACACACTGTTCCAGGCACTTAGTTGGTGATAGTGAACAAGACCAAAGTCCTTGCTCTTGTGATGCATACCTGCAGGCGGTGAGACAGACAACAGTGAGAGAGCTGAGGGGAGTGTCAGAAGTGGTGAAGGTAAGGGAAGGCAGGGCTGGTACAATGGTTTACTTTCTAGAGCTCCTGGCCAGTATAAGGGAGCAGCCTGGCCTTGCTTTCTGTACTGCAGGGGAGGGGTCCTTATGAGATTGGCCATGACTTCCAGGTAGGTTCCTTGATGCCAGGTTCTTGGTATGTGAGGATTGCTGGGGGCTGTTGAAGTCTTCCCCTAGTTGGGGACTTGTGCTGTCCTCCTTGCAGGTGCTGTGCTGGTGGCCCTGTAGGACACAGCCTCTGGACAGCCCTCAAGGTGGAATCTTGCTGGGTGGTAGGAATCTGGCAGAGGCAGCACCAACCCAGACAAGGCCAACTTTGGTCAGATCCTGTGGAGGACTTGGCTGTGCGTGTTGTGTGTGTGTGTGTGTTAATTATGTTTTTAGCCCTAGGCCCGTGGTCGGCAAACTGCGGCTCACGAGCCACATGCGGCTCTTTGGCCCCTTGAGTGTGGCTCTTCCTAAGCCTTAGGAGTACCCTAATTAAGTTAATCAATGTACCTCTACCTATATAGTTTAAGTTTAAAAAATTTGGCTCTCAAAAGAAATTTCAATCGTTGTACTGTTGATATTTGGCTCTGTTGACTTTATATTTTTGATATTTATTTTATATATTTAAATGCCATTTAACAAAGAAAACTCATTTGACTAATGAGTTTGCCGACCACTGCCCTAGCTGGTTTGGCTCAGTGGATAGAGCGTCGGCCTGTGGACTGAAAGGTCCCGGGTTCAATTCCGGTCAAGGGCACATGCCCGGGTTGCAGGCTTGATCCCCAGGAGGCGGTGTGCAGGAGGCAGCCAATAAATGATTCTCATTATTGACGTTTCTATCTCTCTGTCCCTCTCCCTTCCTCTCTGAAATCAATAAAAATATATTTTAAAAAATAAATAAAATAAAATTATATTTTTATTGATTTAGAGAGAGAGGAAGGGAGAGGGAGAGATAGAAACATTACTGAGAGAGAAACATTAATGGGCTGCCTCCTGCACTCCTCCCACTGGGGATTAAGCCTGCAACCTGGGCATGTATCCTGATTGGGAATCTAACAGGCAACATCTTGGTGCATGGGTCGATGCTCAGCCATGGAGCCACACTGGCTGGGCAATGTATGAATTTTTATTTTAAGTGATTTGTGTTTTCAAAAAACATGGTTTAGTGATGTCTTAACAGCTGCCATCATTTGAACAGTTGTGTTCCAAGGTTGTGGTTTGTATAGGTCAATGATGGCGAACCTATGACACGCATGTCAGAGGTGACACGTGAACTCATTTTTTTGGTTGATTTTTCTTTGTTAAATGGCATTTAAATATATAAAAGAAATATCAAAAATATAAATCTTTGTTTTACTATGGTTGCAAATATCAAAAAATTTCTATATGTGACATGGCACCAGAGTTAAGTTAGGGTTTTTCAAAATGCTGACACACCGAGCTCAAAAGGTTCGCCATCACTGGTATAGGCATTTGACTGAAAACTGGAAAAGCATGATTTCCCCTTAGAAAATATCACCAGTGTTGTAACAGTCATTGGTCTTTGTTGGAGTTGAAATAGAATTATCTTAGAAACCCTGGCTTTGGGGTTTAGAAGAGAAGTGCCTTTTTGGGCAGGAGCTCTGGGAGAGGATGAGGCTAGGGCCCTGGCAGCCTAGGTTGTGGAGCTGGTGTCGGGGGTGATGACAAGCTCCACATGTCGAGAGGGTGAGACTTGCTGTGGTTGGACTCCTGCTTGTAAGGGATGCATGTGGCACAATTTGCTAATACCATCTGGGAGGGGCTACCTTGTGTGCAGGTCTGAGCCTACATTTGTCAGGTGCTATTGTTAGACATCTTATCCTCCACTAGCCTAGCCATTAACTGTCCTTCCATCCTGTGGTGGTTCATCTGGACCCATCACATCACCACCTCTGGGTGGCCTTCTCCTAGGTTGGCAATAGATGTGCAGGGTCCCACAGCTAGATCAGGGGGTGGGGCTCTGCAGACCACCGCTGACAGGACAGCACAGTGACCATTCTGTCCTTGCAGACACATTCGAGCTTGGGCACATCACATCCCTGGATTTAGGGTTGTCATTGGGATTGGATGAGATCAACCTGTGAGGAGCCCTGTGCTCTGGATAGCAGGGTGAAGGTGGTAGTGGTGGCATTAACTGCTGGGGAGGATCCGAATTGGCTGGGTACAAGGTGCCAAGCAGAATCCATGGCTTTGAAAAGAGTGGTTCTGCCCATCGTCTCTGTGTGAATCTCCTCATGGGCTTGCTAAAATACAGTTTCTGATCCAGGAGGTCTGGGCTTGAGCGGAGATTGTGTGAGTGCATTTGGCTCCCAGGGACACTGGTATGGTTGACTGTAGGCCACACTCGAGAGTAGTAGTAAGCGTCTAACTCAGCTGACGGGGGAAATGTTGGGATTTCAGACAATTTCAGTCATAGGAGCTTAATTCCCATTGGAAAAAATCATGTAGAGCTCAGAGGGGGAAAAGGCACTGAAGCTATTGCCATGTCAGGAGGATGGATATTTATCACTCCAACTGTCATTTGTGCAGATATTTGTGGGTGCTGGCCTTTCCTGTGTGAGCATGGGAAGTTGGCTCCCTCTCCTGGGTCTCCAGTTGAAGTATGATGAAACCCTGCAGGCAGGCTGAAAAGACCTCATATCCTTAAGTTCAGCCCTTGATGACTGGTGGGCCTTTTATTTATTTTATTTTTTTAAATATATTTTTATTGATTTCAGAGAGGAAGTGACAGGAAGAGAGAGATAGAAATATCAATGATAAGAGAATCATTGATCAGCTGCCTCATGCATGCCGCCTACTGGGGATTGAGCCAGAAACCCAGCATGTGCCCTGACTGAGAATCGAACCATGACCTCCTGGTTCACAAGTTGATGCTCATTCAGTGAGCCACACCAGCCAGGCTGGTGAGCCTTTTATTTCACAACATAGGAGACACTTACCCAGCTCCAGCATGGTGAGTCTCCTGCTCTTGGCTACACAAGTGTTTTGGGGGCACGCAGAATGTCCCAGAGGGAAAAGCTGTTGTTTACTGCTGTGTGCCAGAGTCCCGTCTGCTATGAAGAATGCATTACACACACTTTGCAGTTGTTGTTCAGGTCTTACTATGCCCTTGGAATGCCCAGGCATGACAGTCCTCTTCATTTTACTGAGGTGAGAAGTAACTTTTCTACTCCACTCTTCACCCCAAGGGGATCTGATACCTCACCTTCAACAGAGCCTTCCTTCTTTTTGCCTACTATCTTCCTACTTTTCCAGGACCTTGTTGCACCTATCATCTGCCTCCACAGTTGTTTTACAGCTCTATTGAGGTATAATTGGTGTACAGTAAACTGTGCACTTCTAAAGTGTACCATTTGCTACATTTGACCTATAAGTACATGTAAGAAATCATCAGCACAGTCAAGGTAATAAACATATCTATAATTTCCAGAAGTTTCCTCTTACCCCTTTGTAATCTTCTTCCCAGCCCACCCGTGTCTCCAGGCAACTGCTGATCTGCTTTTTCTATCATTGTAGATTAGTCTAGAATTTTGTGAATCATGCAATATATACTCTTTTTTGTTTTATTTTGGTCTGGGCTTTTCTCTCATTCAGCATGTCTATTTTTAGATTCATGCACTCTGTACATTAATAGTTCATTTTTTTGTTGTTGGTGGTGAATAGTATTTCATTTTATGGGCATATAATTCATTCATCCATTCACATGTTGATGGAATTTAAGAATCTGCCAAAATGTCTTCCAAGGTGATTATACCACTTAAACTCCCACCCAGAAGTGTATGAGAATTCTGTTTGCTCTATGTCTTGGCCATCACTGGGTATGGTCAGTCTTTTTCATTTTAGCCATTCTAATAGGTTTGTAGGAGTGTCTTGTGGTGGTTTAATTTGTATATTCTTGATGTCCAGTAATGTGGTTGCGTGTCTCTTCAAGTGTTTGTTTGCTATGTATATTTCTTCCTTAGTGAACGACTTGTTTATTTATTTAGATCATTTGTCCATCCTCCCCTTCTTTTGGGTTCTTTGTCTAATTATTGACTTGAGAGAGTTTTTATATGTTTTAGGTACAAGTCCTCTCTTAGATATATGATTTATATATATATTTCCCAGTCTGGGATTTGTCTTTTCATTTTCATAACAGTGTCATTTTTGAAAAGCAAAGATTTTCAATTTTGGTGAAATCCAGTTTATGTTTCTCTATAGTTTGTGCTTTTTGTCATATTTTAAGCCTTTGCCAAACTCAAGATCACTAAGATTTTCCTCCTACATTTTCTTCTAGATGTTTTATAGTTGCATGGAGGCAGGCCTAGGCTGACTTTAAAAGGTTAGGTTAGCAGGTTAGGTAAAAAATGAAAATGTGGCCAGGTATGTCACAAGTTCCCTTGCTTCCTTGTTTGTGCAGGGGCATAATATTTACTGTGGAGGTTAGTGGTCTCAGAGGAGACCACCATGTGGTAGAGGACAGATGTCCAGCATGGTGCTGGCAGGTGATGCCCAGGCAGTGGGAGCTGCCTGCGTGTTTCGCTCCAGTAACCTTAGACTTGCTCCTCCTGGGAACACTGAGCTGCTTACTGAGTGCTTCTTTCCTGGAACCTTCAAAGTGCCCTTGATCTCCCCAGACTGACCCCTACCCAAGGCAGGAATGTGTGGACATGTTTCTGTATGAGCTGTGAAGCATAGTGCATGCCGAGTGTCTCAGAGGTAGCCTAGGCTTATGGTGCAGCAGGTCTCAGACCTTGCTCTGTAGAACGCTCAGAGAGTCTGTGCTCCTGTGTGGGAAGCGAGTGAAGGGCTGGCTTGCCAATGCCTTCCCTTCCTCTCAACCCCAGCAGCTCTGGCATTTGTTTCTAGGACAGGATGGCCTCTAAGATCAGCTTCTTATTAAAGTACTAGAGGCCTGGTGCACAAATTCATGCATGGGTGGTCCTCTGCCTGGCCGGCAATTGGGGCAGATCGGGGGCGGATCTGGGCCGGCTGTGGGAGGTTGGCTGCCTAGGGGAGGAGGGGCCACGGGAGGTTCGGATGGGGGTGATTGGGACTGGCTAGCTGGGGGGAGGGGCTGTGGGAAGGTTGGCTGGCTGGCAGTAGGGGGTTGGGGGGTGCACGGGAGGTTGGCTGGCTGTGGAGAGGGGCCACAGAAGTTGGCCAGCCAGCTTTGGGGGAGGGATCACGGGAGGTTGGCTGTGGGAGTGCACTGACCACCAGGGTGCAGCTCCTGTGTTGGCATTTGAGCATCTGCCCCCTGATGGTCAGTGTGCATCATAGCAACCAGTCAGCTGGTTGTTCCGGTCATTCGGTTGTAATGGTCGCTTAGGCTTTTATATATATATATACATAGCATACATCCAGAGAAGTACTTGAGTCGTAAGTTTTACATCTCAGCGAATGTTTATGAAGTCAGTGCATCCAAGTAACCCCTACCCCGGTCAGGTCAAGAAATAGAGTATTTCTCTAGAGGCCACTCTTGTTCCATCTCCTGATCACTCTCCACTCCTCACCCCTTACCCCCCCCCACCCCCACCCCAACTTCCTTGACTTCTGTCACCACCAAGAAGTCTTACGCTCCAGTACAGAATATATTCTTTCGTTTCTGGCTTTTCACATGACAGTTTTGAGATTTATCTTTGATGTTGTGTGTAGCATTAGTTCCTTCATTCTATATTGAATGGCTAAGTCATGATTTAGTCATCACTTACACTTTGGCCATAGCCATGCAGGTGTTTTTCAGTTGTGGTTGTTCTCAACATGCTGACCCCACCATTCTTGGTACTCATGTTTCTGTTGATAATACCCTGGAGTGGAATTGCTGGCTTGTGGGGTATGTGTGTCCCATCTTACATTGATGTCTGAAACAGAATATCCAGGCTTACCCTCCTGTTCCATGGGTGACAGTGTCCTTGGTTTTCTCCACAGTGGCCCCTGTTGCAGGAATGTCCACTGAGAAGATCCTTTTGCCCACTGCCATTACTCTGAGCCACACACACCGCCAGGAGTCTGGGATGGGATAGCAAGTTGGGGGAGGGGTGGCCTCCTAGCACTGCACTAAGGCCATAGAGGAGCTTAGCAGTGAGTGAGCTGGGCATCCCTGGCTTGCCCCCTGAGGACACAGTCTCTAAGGACTGTGGTCAGTGTGCCATTCAGGACCTACAGACATAATCTGCACTTTTCCTAACATTCTGCCCGGGTTTCTTTCCCAGCTCATAGAGAAGCAGGGTTCAGGTTCCTAACATTCTTTCCCAGCTCATAGAGAAGCAAGGTTCAGGTTGGTGGCTGATCTTCCTTATATCAGAGTTGGGCCCCACTCTGTCTCTGCCCAACACCACTGCTGGGCATTCTCAGTTGGCAGCACAGGAGTGTACTGTTTTCACCTTGCTGTTTCACTTAACAGTCTCTTAGATGTTGGTCCCCATCAGTTCCTAAAAAGCTGGCTCATTGTCGTTTTGGATCGCCCATTTTCTAGGTTCATGTGCGTTGAGCATTGTGTGTGCCCCTCTCAAGAGCATCATGTCATTCCATCTTGTACAGCTGGTATGCTTACTGGCTGTTCCTACAGGAGCTAGGCTGGGAGGGAGAAACCCTCAACTGTCATCAGATACACTGCCAACTGGACCCTTCTGTGAGTATGTCTGGCAGAAATAAATGCTCTATTTGGTATTCAGACTTTCCAGTGTGTTAGTGTAGGGATGAGAGTTGAGAGTTCTCAAAAAGGGCTGAATTACAACCAGAATTGTACATCCTGTTGACCTAATTCAGGGGTCAGGAGAGTTTAAGTTCATAGTTTTGTTGGGAAGAGCTGCTGAAATATAAAGCTGGAGCTGTGGAGAGGAGTGCTGCCGCTCCTTGTCTGCAAGCCTCTTTTGAAGAGGTCGTATGGATGGCAGCCACTCCACTCATACTTGCGCCCTGGGTCTTGGGCCTCCTCTTCTTGTTCTGCTTATAGGGCACAGGCTATGCTATGCTCTGCCTGGTGCCTGGGCCCAGGCAGGAGTTTCCATCCCCTGGGCTGAGTTACAGCTGCAGTTGCATGCTCTGGCTGTGGGTTCTTTGTGGACAGTCAGGCCACTCAGATGGTGGGCATGCTCCAACTGAGGATGCCTCTGGGGAACAGATGGGCCCCACTGATGAGGAAGTGATATTGTGCTTTTACAAGTGGTGAACTTGTCGGCTGCACATTGGATACCCTGCACCCCAGTGTCGTTCTTCCTCTGAGAGAGACTTTGCTCCTGTGGCTCTGAGGCTTCCACGGGCTCCTGGCGGAGGATGATGCCTTTGCGAGGCAGAGTGCTGGCATGGCATCTGCCCGAAGGAGGTTCCCCTTGCTCCAGTCTGGCTGTGGGACCAGGAAAGGCAGAGCAGGGCCCAGGAGGCTGCACCTTCCAGAGCTGAAAAGGAGGATCAAGCTGTACTGACTTCTAGTACTCAGGGAGACTGTGTGAGACTAGGGCCGTGCTCTTATAGGCCCTCTGGGGGGTATAGTTGCCACCTCTTGCACCAGCTTGTGACAGAGGTAGTTTGAGTCACAGAACAGCATCTGCAAGGGAACATGTGTGGTTATCAGAAGCAGGAAGACTTGCTGTGGCTGAAAATGGTGCTGCTGGTACAAAATCACACACACTTGTCCAACAGAGCCCTGTTTCATTCACCCTGTCCACACACCTTCAGCAGACACGACTGATGCCTGCTGTGTGACTGGCAGGGAACCATGACTCAGCTGGGGATGGCGTTGAAAAGCTCAGCACATTGAAAGACTCACTGTCTGGTTGCTTCTGGGTGCCATCTGTGGCATGTTTTAGCTTGGAAGGACAGCTTGCTGGCTGAACACTTCCAAAAGTCTTTTGAGCTAAGTGGTTTTGTAAGTTGTAAGTTTTGTAAGAGCATTATGCATTTAAAAGAGGGGGGGAAAGACAACTTTCACATTGTTGGTTTTTTAACTAAACTGGTTTTTACTGCTGACCTGTCTTCCTTTGAGCCCACTGAACAAGTTGGTGTGGGTGGTCGGGGGACTGTCCAGACAGTGAGGTGGGTGAGTTCGCCCTCGGTGTGTGCTATCTGGGGCCTGGAGGAGAGCAGGCTCCAGGGCCAAGGGCCATCATCATTAGCACTAAGTGGCTTGCAGCTCAGGGTGAGCCTTGGTGGGTGGGCTAAAGCCTCAGCTTTGGTGGGAGGGTGTGGGTCTCCCTGGCTCTAGGGAGGAAGGCAGAGGCAGCCTGGAGACCATCTGAATGTGCTTCTGGGCATGCTGGGCATGAAGCTGCTGGCTCTGTGTGGCTTCAAGGAGCTCTTTGTAACCTGTGCATTTCCCTGTTGTAGTGGATTGGGGAGAGTGTGTGAGTGGGATGCCAATATGAGGCCAAAGTCCACAACCTTCCAGCTGCATGGTGAGCCCTGGACCCTCAGTTTCCTTATCTGTAAAGTGGGGTTTCAAGGATAAAAAGCTAGAGTTTGGCCCCTGGAGGAACCCAACAAGTGGTGATCCTGTGAGAGTCAGGCCAGGTGGTCCCACCGGTGCTTAGACTTCAGGGAGTGCAGGGTTTCCCCATTTTTATCACAGCTGCACATGTCCAGCTTCATGACCAAGAGGTTGGGTATTTCTGGTGGAGTGGTACCCCTTGATGCATGGAGAAAAGGGAGCCGTGAACCAGGGGCCTCACAAACCCCAAATTGTTTAGCATCTGGGTGGAAGTCCCCAGCCCCCCCGCCCCCCCACCGGTGGTAATTACTCAGGGCTTGGGGTTTACCTACCTATCCCTGAAATAGATCGAAGACATCCACAGTTGGACACGGGCTTTGGTGTGGCTCGTGGTTGGCCATAACATCAAAAGACAGGGATCCCTTTTGCCAACTCTTCCATTCATGGCTGACACCCTCTGGAGAGCCCCTTGTGGACTCTGAAGCACTCCCCACTATGTGATGGCTCAGGCAGGTGGGCCTCTCCTGCATGAAGGAGCTGCAAAGCGAAGTTCTGGCCTTCTGGGCTCTTTAGCAGGGAGACCGGACCCCATGCCCTTTTCTACCCCAGGAGTGCAGGCTGTTTTGGCACCATGTGCCTGGTAGTTTGAATCCAAGGTAGTTTGAACTCCTCAGGAGACAGACTCACTGTGGAACCACTTAGTCCTCAGCCTCCTCCCCATACAGGCACCAGGTGGTGCAGCACAAAGCCACTGTGAGGAATTGGAAAATGGTTACCTGATCACTTCACCTCCACACGCTGCCCTGACATTCCAGGTCTAGTGAAGTATCCCATCCAAATGTAAGGAAATACATGTATTTAAGTAAACTTTTTAAAGATTGTGGTAAGTTTCAAACATAAAATTAGAATAATGTAACCATCCTGGCATCAGTAGATACCAACTTAAAATCCTACTTACCAGATCAACATTGTTTCCTCTGTTCGCTTCCTCCAATAGACACCCAAGTGGGTTATTTTGTAGCAAGTTGCAGATGGCATCATATCTTTAGTAAATAGTAAAAATTGTGTCATTAAAGATTAGGATGAGCAGTGTACCTTTAATGTTCACATGGAATGTAGCATGCTGTGGAGTTTTATGCAGGTTCCTTCATTGCCCCCACGTGACCCAGGGTGTGGGAGGATAGGGACATCACCTGAGCAGGAGTGGTGGTACCCAGCACTGGCATTGTCCAGACTTTTGTCCAGACTGCTTCTGAGGGTTGTTCTCCTGTCCCTGGGGCTGTTGCCTGTGTGTGTCCAACCCCCTGCTTCCCATTCACTGTGAGTCGAGCAGCAAATATCTCCAGCTGCAGTAGTGATTTAGGTGCTGAGGGGCTTTCTGAGAATGAAGGCTGTTTTACTTCCTCTGTGCCTACTCTTGCTTTTCATATGTGGGAAGTCTCCATTAGAACCCGTAAGAGCCCAGGAACTGGGTTGGCAGTGCGAAGCATCCTCCCCATCCCCCAGTGAGGATGTGCTCAGTGAGGGTTCTTTCTTTCCCCTGGCCCGAGGCCAGAAGGTGCCTTAGTTTAGGGCAGTGGTTCTCAACCTTCCTAATGCCGCGACCCTTTAATACAGTTCCTCATGTTGTGGTGACCCCCAACCACAAAATTATTTTCGTTGCTACTTCATAACTGTAATTTTGCTACTGTTATGGATCGTAATGTAAATAGATATGCAGGAGGATGTATTTTCATTGTTACAAGTTGAACATAATTAAAGCATAGTGATTAATCACAAAAACAATATGTAATTATATATGTGTTTTCTGATGGTCTTAGGCAACACCTGTGCAAGGGTCGTTCGACCCCCAAAGGGGTTGCGACCCACAGGTTGAGAACCGCTGGTTTAGGGGTTGCCTACATGTTTGATGCTGGAGACACTGGCTGTCTGAATGGACAACCACATTTAAGCTGTCTGAATCCAGTATAAAAACCATCAACAAGGTGGTTATGGAGTTAGTCCCACCAGTAGTCATGGGTAACTTTGTAGGCACCTGTGTCACACCCAGGATGACTTCTTGCCCTTCCTTTACAGTGGACACCTCAGGTCTTCTCTGAGTCTTGCCCATCACATGGCCTGCCCTGCCTGCTCTCTGCCATTCCAGAGTAGCTTTGTCCCATCTTGTACCTCCCCTAAGGACATTTAGGTATCTGTATGGAGCAAATGCCACCACACTGGGGGTTCCATGACTGGGCAATATTTATTTCCAATAAAGAGGCCACTAAATACAGAAAACAAATGGGTTGAATGAATGGGTTGAGAACGTGAGCAGTTCACACAGGAAGTCATCATTGGCAGAAAGGGGACGTGATACTAGGCTCACTAATTGTTCAGGAAACACAAATTAGTTTGCATCTATTGCGGGAGCCCTAATGAGGAAATGAGAGGCTGCAGTGCTCAGACTCCCTGGTGTGTGGATTCTGCCCCTTTTGGGAAAGCCGCTTGGCAGGTGGTTTTGAGGTGTGTGTGTTTGTTTTACTGGGAAGATTCCCAAGGCATCCACGACAGCAGCAGGCTGCATGTGGCCCTCAGCCCTGGCCTGCAGACTTATTCTAAAAACGGCTCAGAGGCTCCCTCCCCATACAGGATGGAGCGGTGTATGTGCTGTGGTGATGAGAACATGTGTTTTCATGCAGACAGGTAGGTGGTCTTTGGGGTGGTGGTAGCAGTCAGCTCCCATTTGGGCTGGAGTTGATAGAAGGCAGGCTATGTTCTCTTGGCATCCTCGCTCATGCCACTGTCTTCATTCTGGTTCCCTCTCCCCTCTCCAGGCTTTGTTGCCTTATCATCTCACAAAGCCCTGGGACCTCTGCTGTAGGAGACCCCACTCAGGTGATGCCCTGCCACAGGCATGCCTGCCTGCCTTCCAGCTGACACCCACATCCTTGCCAAGGATCTTTGTTGGGCTTTGCAGTCCTCGAGCCTGGATGGGAGCCCCCCTTGACATGTCACCTAGGCGTCTCTGCTACCCACAGGACCTCTCTATCCAGGGTGGGAGGCCTGTTGCTCCTGGGTGGGTGGGTGGGTTGGTAAGACAGGTTCAGGAGCCTCCTGTTTGTGGTCAGGCCACTGCCTACCAACAGGCTGGCTGAGGTGACACTGCCAACTGGATCTGAGGCCAGAGGCCTGATCTGATGCTTCACAGACCTCCAAGATTCTTGCCTGTCCAGTGTGGTAAGGGCCAGGGCTCAGGGACAGACTCCTGGTAGCATTTCTCAAGGTCTGCAGACTGACTCTATCTGGAATGTCCAAGTACTGCTTCCCACACAGTGCTCAGTGCCCTGCCTGTCATGGCCAAGAGTGGGGCAGAGCCAGAGGGGTGAGCCCCTCAGGGAGATTCCGAACTTCCATGAAGCGGGGGCAGAAGGAGGGAGACAGGGGTAACATTTTTCACAGGGCTGAGGGCCTCTCTGTACACCACCCAAGTTATGGCAGAGCCCGCAGGCCTGACCTGTCTCAGCTCCTGTGAAGCTTCCAAGGAGGGTCCTGGCCGTAGGGTGTCTGCGGCACCAGCTGTCTGCCAGTCCCAGGCTGCCCAGGTGTTCTGCCTCTCTCTCCTTCTGGCAGTGGGACAGTGTCTGCCCAAGGACAAGGACACTCTGTGCTGCTGGGCGTGCTTTGCGGGGACTGCTGGTCCAGGAGTGTATGGGGACCTAGGGCTCTAAATATACCAGAGTGAGGTCACTAGGGTGGAAATAGGCCATGTGGCAAGCTCAGGACCCTACCAGGCTGAATCCCAGGGCTGGGGACAGGGAGCTGGTGGCCCTGCTCTCCCTGTGCAACTGGCCTCCTCACCATGCAGTCTCCTTTTGCACCACATCCCTACTCGAAGGCACATTAAGGTGTGTAGGTGGTTGATTGTGTCTCCTCTCAGATCCGCCTCTTTAGCTCAGTTTGAAGTAGCTTTCTAGAGACAGCCACAGCCCCAAAGAAAACATCATGAGACGAGGCCGTTGTTGCCAGGGCGCAAATTGGCCCCTGGCAGAGGGGCAGCTTTGCGAGAGCTCTGTTGGGCACAGTGAGGGCTTCTGTCGTGATCTGTGGTCACTGCAATTTACACCCACACTGCCTTTAGCTGGAAATGGGGCAGATAAAAAAAAGCCAGGAATACACAATGCCAGCAGAGTAACAGCCCCACATCCTAGTCACCGGTACCTGGGCACATGGTACCTTACATGGCAGAAGGGACTTTTGTGACTAAGGGAGCAGACCTGGATTGTCCAGGTGGGCACAGCCTGATGTCATCAACTAAACAAAATGGTGATGACATATGGAATCTTTACAAGCAGAGACCATTTCCTGGCTGGTCAGAGGTGTGGTGCGGGGTTGGGGTGCAAGCCAGGAAATGCAGTGCCTACCAGAAGCTGGGAATGGCCTTCAGATGACAGCCACAAAGAGAACAGGGACTTCAGTTCTGCAGCACTGAGGAACTGAATCCTGCCAACACCCGAAGGAGCAGGAAACGAGCCCCAAAGGAGGGTAGTCTGCCAACATCTAGATCACAGCCCAGGGAGACCCAAGCACATTTCTGACCTTCAGACCTGGGATGATGCATGCATTTTGTTTAAGCCACTCAGTCTGTGATCATGTATGAACACTTTGGCAGCAAGAGGAAATTGATACACCATGGTGCTGGCAAAGATAGAAAGATAAGGGAAATAGGCTTCCTCACCTTCCAATGGGAGCAGCCTCCCTAGGGGCTAATTACAGTAGTTCATGGCCTGGGAGCCCACAGCCCCTTTGGTTGCTTGTTTGTTAGACCAAAGTCACATCTGATAAAGGTAGTGATAGCAGCTTTGTCTATAACAGCCAGTGAAATACCCAAGTGTCCCCCAACTGGCCCTGCTCGGTGGGGCCTCCCCTCACTGGAAAGCTGAGCAAAAGGAGGGGTCTGTGCTGCTGGGCATTTCAGATGTTAGTGAGAAAGAGCAAGACATAAAACCATGTTTTGTTTTTTTTTAAATATGTGATAAGTATGTGCACAGGCTTGTGTATGCAAGGAATATTTCTTGGAAAGCTACAAGGAGATGCTGCAGTGGCTGGGTGGAGATGTACCTTTCCTTACTGTATCATGTCTACATAACTCTGTGTGTGTGTGTGTGTGTGTGTGTGTGTGTGTGTGTGTGTGTGTAGGGGGTGATGTGCTCACTGTGTGATTTTGGTGGGAGAAGAGGCTTACTCCAGATGTGGGCTTCCCTATTCCAGCCAGCCCACTGGAAACCTGCAGCTGCTCGGTTGATGGAGATGTAGCCGTTCTTATTCTCTATTCAAATTCTTCAGCAAGAATGTTTTGTCAACATGTACTACTAGGCCAAGGCTTGCCTCTTCATTAGCGGTGTCTTTTAGTAAACCTAAGTTCTTGGATTTTGATTAAGATAGTTTCCGGTTTGTCCATATTTTTTCTTGAATGGTTAGTGTTTGGGGGTTCCTAAGAAATCTTTGTCTACCCCAAAGTGGCAAAGATCTTCTCTTGTTTCTTCTAGAAGCCTGAGAGTTTTTGCTTTCATATTTAGGTCTATGATTCATTTTGAGTTAATCTTGAAGTGCTTGGTGTAAGTGGAATCAGCCACATATATTTTTTTAATATGTCTTTATTGATCTTAGAGGGAGAGGGAGATAGATAAAAACATCTATGAGAGGGAAATGATTGGTTACCTTCCTGCATGCGCACAAATACACGTGCACGCACACACATGATCAAGCCTGCAACTCTGGCATGTGCCCTCACACACCAGCCAGGTAGCCATATATATTTTATGTGATACTTCCCTCCCCGTGGTTTGAACTCCATTTTATTAGCACAGTGGGGCCTTGACTTACGAGTGTCCCGACTAACAAGTTTTTCGAGATACGGCCGATTTTTTGCTTTGAGTTTCGAGCTAAAATTCGGGTTACGAGCCAGCTTCAGATACCCCACTGCTAGTTGGCGCAGCGAATGTCACAGTGAATGCCACAACATCAGCCCAGCATCACGTGTCTCACTCGTTCACTGTTGATTTGACATACGAGTAATTTGAGTTACGAGCTCCGTCACGGAACGAATTAAACTCGTAAGTCAAGGCCCCACTGTATACAAAAGCTGCAGTTTGCTCATTTCTATGGCTCTTGAATTTCTCACTCTGTTCCTTCAAACTCCTAGAGGACACTGGTGTCATCATAACGTTTGAACATGTCACCTGCAACTTTCTGTATCATCTCCTATCTGTAAAATGTGATGATAATAGTATCTATCCTGGGGTGGTTGTGACAACTAAACCAAGGTGGTGACATATGGGAACATGTATTAGTAGGACAGGGCCTGTCTTGAAGCAAGTATCATAAAGGGTTGTAATTGCTTGGTCATAAGATGTACATACGTGTTTGTACTAGAGAAAGCCCATCGCTCCCCAGTCAGCTGTGCCAAGAACTCTCTGGCATTGTCAGGTACCATTTCTGCCAGGTGGGTGTGTACAGTGTGTTCACGTGAGGGTTCGGTCTACACTTCCTGATTACTAGGAGACTTGAGCACTGATGCTACAACCTCCTGTGTTTTGCTCAGGGTCTCTGTATGTTCCAGATTGGGATCACTGGGGCCTTGTGGCATCTGTCTTGTCCCACTTTGACTTTTTGCTCTCTTTATAGTTTCTTTGGATGAACTCTAAAGGTCTTGTTAAGGTAGCCAAATCTATTGGATTATTATGTATCGATCTTTTCTTTTAAACTTGGTATATTTTATTTAACACTTTAGCCTCCCACCTCATCAAATGGCAGAGTAGAGTGTATCTCTTTGATCAAGAGCAGATCTTGTTTCATTAATGTCATGAGTTTTGGTTGTGTGACAGACACTCGAGAGTGTGGCCATGTACATGGATAGGAGAGGAGAGTGAGTGCTGGGTGCCATGTTGCCCCCGGGCAGAGGTGTGCAGCAGGGGCTTCAGAGATGCCAGCTCCACTGGCTCTTGGTGTGGGAGAGGTGGAGCAGGCTGGGGTAGGGAGAAGGGCAGGGGTGTGATGAGTGGCTCTTGTCTTGCAGATCCGGAACATGGTGGCGGTGTTGGAAGTCATCTCCAGCCTGGAGAAATACCCCATTACCAAAGAGGCACTGGAGGTGAGTGTCCCAGCCCACAGCACGTGCTTGAGAGTGTCATCTTTCCTTGGGCACTGAGGAACCTGGGGTGGGGTTGGGGGTTCAGTCCCAGAGTTGGGGTTCCATCCTCCGCAAGATGCCTTACACTCTTGGGGAGGGGGTGAGGAGGGTACCCAGGGGAGACTGCAGTGGGTGTCGCTGGCCCTGGGCTCTTTTGTTTGCTGTTGCCTTTCCCACAATGTACTGTCATCCAGAAAGCTTCCTTGACAAAGGGTCCTTGCAGTGGCCTTGGCGCCAGTAGCCTGCAGGATGGTGCTTCTGAGAATGCTGCCTCTGGCCCTGGGACCCTAGGGTCTGAGGACTATATTTGAGAATTTAGATGTCACAAAGGACCCAAATTCCCCATAGGTTTTGTGTCTGGTAAGCCAGTGGTTTAGGGGCCACAGGGGGACTCCGTCTCAAAAAAAGTGCCATGGTCTTTCTCTGGTTGTAGGAGACGCGACTTGGGAAACTCATCAATGACGTCCGCAAGAAGACCAAGAATGAAGAGCTCGCCAAGCGGGCCAAGAAGCTGCTGCGGAACTGGCAGAAGCTCATTGAGCCTGTGCACCAGAATGAGGCAGTGCTGCGGGGGCTGGCAGGTGCCCCTGGCTCTGCTAACGGGGGTGCCCACAACTGCCGGCCAGAGGTGGGGGTGGCCAGCGCACCCAAGAGCATCCATGACCTGAAGAACCGCAATGACATCCAGAGACTGCCTGGGCTGCGGCTGGACAGGCTGGGCAGTCACAAGCGCCGGGGGGACCAGCGTGACCTTGGCCACCCTGGGCCACCTCCCAAGGTCTCCAAAGTAACTCATGACTCCCTGGTTCCCAACTCATCACCTCTCCCCACCAATGGGATAGGTGGGAGCCCCGAGAGCTTCCCAGGTCCCCTGGACAGTGGCAGACACGTGGGCCCTGAGGGCAGCTGCCTGGAGCAGGGCGAGAATGACAAGCACAGCATCAAGATCCCCATCAATGCTGTGAGGCCGCACACCAGCTCCCCAGGTCTGGGCAAGCCCTCCGGGCCCTGTTTGCAAAGCAAGGCTGCAGTGCTACAGCAGCTGGACAGGGCGGACGAGACCTCGGGACCTCCCCACCCCAAAGGGCCGCCTCGCTGCTCCTTCAGTCCCCGGAACTCACGGCATGAGGGCTCCTTTGCCCGGCAGCGGAGCCCATACTCACCCAAGGGCTCTGTGCCCAGTCCCTTGCCTCGGCCCCAGTCGCTCGATGTCACGCAGGTGCCGTCACCACTGCCACTTGCCCAGCCATCCACACCCCCTGTGCGGCGGCTAGAGCTGTTGCCCAGTGCTGAGAGCCCAGTGCACTGGCTAGAGCAGCCTGAGGGCCACCAGCGACTGGCAGGGCCGGTCTGCAAGGCAGGGCTGTCGCCAGCTGAGTCCATCCTACCCCGGGCTGGCTTCTCCCCAGACTCCTCTAGGGCGGACAGTGATGCAGCCTCCTCTGGTGGTTCAGACAGCAAAAAGAAGAGGAAACAGCCTCGTGACTACACGGTGAACTTGGGCGGCCAAGTGGCCGAGGCAGGCGTCAAGCCTGTGCGGTTAAAAGAGCGGAAGCTCACCTTGGACCCCATGACAAGACAGATCAAACCTCTGACCCAGAAAGAGCCAGTGCGGGCCGACAGCCCTGTGCACACGGAGCAACCCAGGACAGGGCTGGACAAACCCGAGGCCAAGACCAGCCTCCAAAGCCCCTTTGAGCAGACGAACTGGAAGGAGCTGTCACGCAATGAGATCATTCAGTCCTACCTAAGCCGGCAGAGCAGCTTGCTCTCATCTTCGGGCGCACAAACCCCAGGGGCCCACCACTTCATGTCTGAGTACCTGAAACAGGAGGAGAGCACCCGGCGTGGGGCCAGGACGCCACACGTGCTACTGCCTCCAGGCCCATCCACTGACCTCCCGGGGCTAAGCCGCCAGGTCACGCAGAACGATCTGGACAGAATCCAAGCCCACCAGTGGCCAGGGGTGAATGGGTGTCAGGACACACAGGGTAACTGGTATGACTGGACGCAGTGCATATCGCTTGATCCGCACGGTGACGACGGGCGATTGAACATTCTGCCTTATGTTTGCTTAGACTGATTGGCCCCTCAGCCTCTAAGTGCATTCCCACCTTGCAGTTAGCAGGAGGGTGGCCAGGCCTGGAAGCCTCGTGGTTTGGAGCCCAGCTGAGGCAGAAGGGAGGGGCGGGAGTCTTAGGTCTCTCTAAGCTCTTCCCTCAAAATTCTCCTTCTTTTGTGAAATGCTGCTACCAGTTTACTAACAAAATTACAAAGGAAGGACCGCGTGGAAGGAAGGCCGGCAAAGTGAGTTCAGAACTCTATAGCAAACCAGCTATAAAACGCGTCAGCTCCCCACCCCAGGAGAGGTGCGGACACTTCCCAGCATCCATGAGCTGGGACCTCAGTTGCAGGCAGGCACAGAAAACCTGTGGGAGAAGTTACCTTTAACACAGTGACAGAAGCATGCATCGCATCTATCTGCATTTTCTGTTCTTTCATTTGGCCCTGAGTGTTTGAGGCAGTGGGCAACCTCATGGCCTATTTGCACCCCATCCAGCCAGTGTTTCCATCATGGTGCCAGATGTAATGAGCTGCTGGCATCAGGTGGGCCCCTGGCCAGCCTGTTTGACCCACACTCCATGGGCATCCACACATGAGTATTTTGTTTCAGTTCAAACTCACTTTTAGAAATGCTGTTTCGTTTCAGTTCAAACTCACTTTTTAAAGAAATGCTGCAAAAATTTGTTTTCTAGAGTTTATTTTATTCCATTTCACCACCAGCCAAATAATTTTCCTTTCTATTTTTTCATTTTCCCTTTTCTGCACATATCTAGAAAACTTCACCTTTCTAGAGTCTCATCCCCAAAGCAAAAGGTTCCCACAGGTGCTACTGGTGTGTAAAGCTGTACTGTTGGCAAGGAGACCTGTCTGTGCGCTGGAAACACTCATGACCATTCCTTTAGATTCGTTTGCCTTATGGTTGTCATAACGCGATTTGCAAAAACAAGGAGCCTTAGTGAATGTACAGTATCTAGACTTCTGTGTTCTCAGGATGCAGAAGGGAGCAACTTTGCTATTTGGTCCAGTAAGTGGACACCTTGTGATATAAATGTGGAAATAAAAAATAAAAAAAAACCATTTGCACAAACCGGTCTGAGAATCATTTCTAATTTGGTCCTTTACAGCCAAATCTGTTTATTCTGGATGGGCCAAGAAAACGTGTTCAAGGTTTGGGCCCTACAGTATGAGTCTGTACAGAAGTGGGTAGGCAAAGTGACCAAGTCAGCCTGTTAACATTCTTCATGGACACTGACCTCCATCTGCCTTTCATTTACTCAGCGTCACATGTTGCCTCTCCCACCTCGAGTCATGTACTGGCTTTGGGTGATAGAGACCAAGGCTCCACATTCAAGGAATGTTACCCTATCTCCATCCAGGCCTCACCTGCCCCAGGGAGATTTTGTGACCTTTACTTACCCCCTAAAATAGTTATAGTTTTTATATGGCATGGCACAGAGCCATGTCTGGCAGTGTGCCTCCTGGCCCTGGCCCCAAGCTGCCAACTCCCCATGCACACCTGGAGCTTAGATCTGGCTGGTGCTGATTTTTTTTTTAAATAACTTTTCTTCCTTGACTGTAAAGGGATAATAATCATTTAATTCTCCACCTTTGTCCCTGGAACAATTAGATGACTTTGGTTTTCTAGTTTTTCCACTCCAGGATGGTCATCTTGGACATATCTACTTAATTTCACAGATGAAGAAGCAGCTAACCCTTAAGAAGGGTAATCTCCTAGGGCGAACCCAGAGGTCCAGTCAATCCAGAGCCACAGTTCTAGAGCCAGTGGGGTTATCTGACAGCCTTCCTTGGTTTGGTGTAGGACACACCCACCCCAAGAAGGCAGTGTGTGAAGTGGTTTTGAGGGCAGTCTAAGGCTGAACTCTGGCCCTGCTATCTACCAGCTGTGTGGTTCACTTCACTCCTGTATGTGTCCCCATTTGGGAGATACAAGTGCTTGCTTCAGAGCTGTAAGACTAAGTTAAATGATCAAAGTTTTTTAAGAAGCACTTCAGCGGAACCATCTGTGCTGTGGAGTAACTAGTTACTTTCCTAACCTCAGTGTGCCTGTTTTTCTCACTCTTAATGTGGCCAGCCCTGCTGCCATGTGGATGTCTGAGGAAGTGACATTACTCTGTGACAAATGGTGACCCGCACAGCTGGGAGATATGAGGGTTCAGGTTAGTGTCACAAGTATATCCTTTCCTCAGACCTGGGCTTTGGGACAGGTCTCTGCTCCTTGCTGTAGGGATCACCTCTCCTGTCTGAGTATCCAGTACGTCCCATGGTAGATACTGCCTGCCTTTGAGAACCCAAGTTTAAGATAAGGTTTCTCCTCCAATATTTTGGAGATCGATGGACTGCCACTTTCTAATTTGCCAAGTAAGGACACTGTAAGAGAATTTTAACACCCTTCCGATCCCCAAGCCCACTCCCAAAGTTATTTAGTATATGACTTGGAGCAGACGAAAGTCCTTCAAGTAGTACAAGATCATCTTGCTGAGAACACCGTCTTATTTTCCACCGCGGGGGTCCTGGGCATCAACAGATGGGCGCGGCACCTCCCTCTCCCACAGAGCCCTGGAGACAGTGCCCGAGGAGGCTGCCCAGTCTGGGCTTCCGGTCTGTCCGCCTGTGAACTGGAGAGGGTCACACCTACCGCACAGAGCACGTAGCGGCAGTTCCCAGGACGTGCTCCAAAGAACCAGCCACGGGAGTCCGCTCCCGGTTTGCAGAAAGGATTTAGCTTTTCACGATTTGATCTTTCATCCTCGGTGTCTGCCTATCAGGAATCTGGTTGCGGGCGCCGGTACAGCGCGATGTCGAGGAGTGGCCTGCGAGCTCCATGGTGGCTCACCCGCGCCCACCAATTCTTTTAGAACTTCGGCTCCAAGTCCCCCAGCCAGCCCACCACTTCGCAACCCCGTTGGGCTCTCGGCCCGCGTCTCCTTCCGCTTCCGGGATAGGTCCTGCCCTCCACCGGAAGCCCACCCGCGGGGGGCGGGGCCTGCGCTTGCTACGTAATGGCGGGCGCGGCGGTG
>NW_005353498.1:440202-443389 GCF_000412655.1 Myotis brandtii | reverse complement strand
GTGCTGCCCCTCGCCTTCGGCAAGTACTTCGCGTCCGTGTCGGCGCACGTCAGCATCTGGAAGGTGCCGGTGTCCTACGCGCACACCGGTGAGTGCGGCGACCGGTCGTGGGGTGTTGTCTCACCTGGAATGCCGCCCAGGCTGTTAGCCGGGGAGGGGCGAGCACGGGAGGGGAGGGGGCCTCAGGGAGGGGAGGGCCGCGTCGGGCTGGGGTGGAATCCCACGGGAAGAGGAGGGCTGAAGAGTTTGGAGGGTCTGCCAAGCTGTCTCAGCCCGCAGAGAAGTTGGGACACGAGCTCCCAGGGTGGACCCCGGGTTAGGGCGGCCAGCTGAGCGCCCCATTGCTTCTCTTTGCAGTCAAGGCCACCATGCCCATCTGGGTGGTCCTCCTGTCCCGGATCATCATGAAAGAGAAGCAGAGCACAAAGGTAACCAGGAGGACTCTGGGCAGGTGGGGACTCCACGGGCTTCCAGGAAGTTGCCCAGCTGGTGACGTGGTCCAGGCTCCTGGCCTGCGGGCTGCCAGGCTTCCTGTCAAATAAGGAAGTCGGTTTAGATGCCTCTGGTGGCCCTTTTGCTGTTAATTTTCTGAAGTCACCCTGGGAACAGTGGTGTGTGTGTCCCCGAGTTGCTTCTCCCGTGTGGTCTCGTGGACACTTCCCTCTCTCTCTAGTTCCACTTGCCTCCCCCCTTTGATCTCCTACCCAAAGTGTCTGGTAGATGATGACTTGGTCCTATCTTGGTCAAGCACCCATTCCCCTCTAGCGGGACCGAGTGTGGAACATCTGACTTCGTGCTGGGGTGGAGTTTCACTTCTTTACAAGAGTCAAGCATGGTCAGGTTGGATTTTTTTGGGGTCAGAAGTGAGATGCTTGTCAAAGGAGTCTGATTTTGGAAAAATTCATCAGTCTTTGAAATAAAAGCAGCCAAGAATTGGGAATGTTTGAGAATGGAAGTTAAAATAACAGACAGAACCCAGAACTGTATAAGGAAGGTGCTTTGGGCACAATCCAGGGTCTGTTCCATGTGCCAAGCCAGGGTATTTCCTGCCTTGGGGTGAGAGAAGCTGTGGCTTTAGCCTGAGACAGCCTTGCCCATCCATGCCCTTAAGTAGAAGTAGGACTCCTGTTGTCCCAGCTGGAATTCATTTCATGCTGGACAGAGCGCCTCTTTTCTACTTGGTTGGTTTCTGGCATCCTGTATTTTATGTAACTAAGAGCAGCAGTGCCTTGGATCAGCTTATAGAAATTGGGCCCACCCAAGCCAGTTTGGCTCAGTGGGTAGAGTGTCAGCCTGCGGCCTGAAGGGTCTCGGGTTCAATTCCGGTCAAGGGCACATGCCGGGGTAGCGGGCTCTGTCCCAGTGGGGGTGTGCGGGAGGCAGCCAGTCAGTGATTCTCTCTCATCATTGATGTTTCTGCCTCTCTCTCCCTCTCCCTTCCTCTCTGAAATCAATTTTATATACATACACACACACACACACACACACACACACACACGTGTGTGTGTGTTTTTTAAAAAGAGAAATTGGGCCACCTCTGGCTGATTTTTTATTCCAGCCTGTCTTTTTCCCTGCAAGAACTGGGTGTGTTCTGCTGCCTGCTCCCAGGGTGATGTCAGCTGTGGCTTGTCTCCTGAGTCGGAGTTGCTCAGGAGGTGTGCAGCTGCATCACTCGATATCACAGCGTGTTTATCAGGTTTCCCCGTTGTACAGGACATTGGACCTGGCTTGGACGAGGAGCTGGAAACTTCACCCAGTGAGGAAACAGTAGGGAATGACTTGGGCAGGAGTCTGATAATGAAGGAATAAGTATGGATCCACCCTGTGAGGAAGATAAAGCAGGTCATTTCAGATCTCAGGGGAGGAAACGGGACTTAAAGGGGAGAGTCATGTGCCTGAGGTCCATAGCCAGTAGTGGGGAAGCTGGAATTCAGAGCCCTTGCTGTGCCCTGGGTGGAGGTGTGGGGGGCAAGGAGGTACTGGGGGGGGGGGGGTTAACCAGCCACTCCTAAAATCTCCACAGTACTTTAAGAAAATCCTTTGTAGAAGAGAGAGAAGCTGGGAGTCAGAAGAGCTAAATGTCAGGAATTGATTCTGTTTATCTGGAAATTGGGAGCCGTTTAGCCAGCAGAGAGCTCATGAGCCATTCCATGCACCAGGCCCTGGAAAGCTTGGACCTTGTGGAAGGCCTCCTATCCCAGCACGTTACTCAATCATTCAGCCAGCAGTTACTGGATGCCTGCTGTGTTTTAGACACCAGGATAGAGCACTGAAAAGGACCTACCCTAAAAAAGTGCAGGGACACAGACTATGTAATGGACACCTACAATGGGTGGAGATCTCTGGGCCCAGGAACTTGACAGGGTGGAAGTGGGGGAAGGTGGGTAGGGAAAGTTCTCTTGAATGCTGTGTGAACTGAGGCCTGCAGGAGTAGTAGCTCTCCAGCTAGAGAAAGCAAGAGTGTTCCAGCCAGTGGTAAATGCAAGTTGGAAAAGGGACCCTGCCAGCCTCCTGGAGGATCGGGGTTTCAGACCCTGGTGTGTTGGTGGTGGCAGCCGGATAGATCTGTTAGGAGCAGCCCCAGTTGGTAGCCCTGAGCAAGGGCTCTTAATGGGGGTGATGGTATAAGGAATGGGCTGCCCATAGTGACACAGCCTTGCCCCAGGTACTATGATAACCATCTCCCTGCCCCCAACCTCCAGAGCATCGCTGTCACAGCTAACACTGTTGTCCAAACATAGGTGGTGCCCCTTTGGTGAAGAGAAGAGAGCAGCTGAGGCTTTCCCCTGGGTGTCTGTGTTGGGCGGCCCAGCTCAACTCCGGTCCATCAGCCTTGCCCACCCTCTCCCACAGGTGTACTTGTCACTCATCCCCATCATCAGCGGCGTCCTGCTGGCCACTGTCACCGAGTTGTCGTTTGATATGTGGGGGCTCATCAGTGCTCTTGCTGCCACACTGTGCTTCTCGCTTCAGAATATTTTCTCCAAAAAGGTATTTAGATACTGTCTGTGGTACACTTGATGTTCTGGGGGTGCATGGGTAGCATTGAAAAAGGGACCAAGTAGGGATTTCTTTGGTGATGGAGTGAAGAAAATCATGTCCTTCTGCTGGTTTTCTATTGTTTAATTTTTCAATATGTTTTTGTTACTTTCTTATTTTCAAATACAAGCAAAAGTTTATTTAGAAA